>NW_014578807.1:0-385 GCF_000485595.1 Priapulus caudatus
TGTAGATGTGTTAATGTTCATACTTTATTGACGATCACCAATTTCTAAACGTCGACAAAAGAACAAGAAAAATGTAAGAACCGCTTCTAGCGTAATCGGACAGCTTTTTAAAACGACCTTTGGAGTGAGACGAGTAAGCAAACAGTGACCCTATCTATCGCGCTTGTTGCAGAAGAGCCAGCCGAAAATTCGTTCGCATGTCGCGGGCTGTCACTAAAGAGACACCTATCCTAACCAACCAATTTTTTATTTATTTATACTACATCTACCCACCAGACGTCGCAGCCGTCGCTTCATGTTTGTGAATACAAGCGAGTGAGTAGCGTCTGTCTATTTGAACCCGTCTATGCGGCGGCACGAGACACATCGCAGACGTAAGCAGTCA
>NW_014578807.1:6778-8120 GCF_000485595.1 Priapulus caudatus
CTCTCTCTAACTCTCTCTCTCTCTCTCTCTCTCTCGCTTTCTCGTTCTCTCTCTCTCTCTCTCTCTCTCTCGTGCGCACTCTCACTCTCGTTCTCTCTCTCTCTCTCAATAAACCATCTACACAGCTTTAGTTAGGTTTAGGTTTACCTAAACTAGCATCATCAAATACAAGGCGTCATACAAACTGCGACGCAATCACTATCACACACTTATATCGCGCCCACCACCGCGACGCCGTCCCGTCCCCGACACATTCCACCTACCGTGCCTCCCTCCTCCGTGGCTGCGAGCACACCACACCTTCCTCCCCTCCTCCCTCCTCCTCCTCCGCCTCCTCCTCCTCGCCCCACGTCCCGCCATCGTCCGTGCGACCACGACGACCGCCGCCCGGCGTCCGCCCGCACCCCGGACCGACTCCCTCGGGGCAGCGCCCCGCGCCGCCGCCATTCCAAAGGACGGTCGCGTTGCCACGGTAACGTCGAGCATCCTTCGCGGGAGACGGGGGGTCGAGGCGTGCGCGCGTCAGTCCGGTCGGCTTCGGAGGCGGGGTAGGCTTGCCGGGCGAGACACGCCTGGAAGCTTCCTCTTTGAACGATTTTTTCGAGAAGCCGACGTTGCCGCCTGGGGATGCGGAGAGGTCGCCGGCTGCGAGGAAATTCAGAACTTTTTTCGCAGTGAGACTCTTGCTGGAGGATGCGGTGACGTCGGCGTAGGTAGGGCTGGTGACATGGACGGCTTCATTACGTGGAGGAGTGTCAAGATGGCCATCTTCTTTGTGTGGAGGACTGGTACGTTGGCTTTCTTCGTTATATGAATGGTTAGTCGCATGGGTAAGTTCCTTTTGTGGAAGACTGGTAAGTTGGCTTTCTTCGTTATATGAACGGTTAGTCGCATGGGTAAGTTCTTTGTGTGGAGGACTGGTACGTTGGCTTTCTTCGTTATATGAACGGTGGCTAGTCATGTGGACCTCCTTCATGTGTGAAGGACCGGTAACGTGGACGTCTTCGTTATACGAAGGGCCTGTAATATCGGCGTCTTGCTTGTATGAAGGGCTCGTAAGTTGGCCTTCTTCCACACGAGTATGTTCTTCCACACGAGTATGTTCATTTATATGAGTATGTTCTTCCACGTGAGTGTGTTCTTTCATGCGAATGTGTTCTTCCACGCGAGTACGTTCTTCTGCGTGAGCATGTTCTTCTATGCGAGCATGTTCTTCCACGTGAGTGTGTTCTTTCATGCGAATGTGTTCTTCCACGCGAGTACGTTCTTCTGCGTGAGCATGTTCTTCTATGCGAGCATGTTCTTCCACGCGAGTATGTTCATCTATGCGAGCATGTTCTTC
>NW_014578807.1:10105-16942 GCF_000485595.1 Priapulus caudatus
CGTTCTTCTCTGCTTCCCCCCTGATCATAGTTTCTCTTCACGTGCTGTGACGTTTTCACGCATTTCCTATCCACTACGTATGCCACATCCTGATTTCCTTCTTCTCTTTTACGTCTTGTCTTTCTACGCGTGTCCCCTGCCTTCCTTCTCCAATATTACCATGTTCTATCATATGCCTATTACTGGTTCTTAATTCCTGCTGCCTGTGTCATATGCCTCATGCAACGTGCTTCCTCCACCTTCCCCTCCCCAGTTCTCTCTCGTTTTCTTTCCCGGCCATTACCATCAGCTTTTCACGTCGCCACCAACTATACCTTCGTTATTTGATGCCTTAGCCGTTAATAAATACTTCTCCTATCTCCTCCCTTATTTCATTTCATTATGTTTCATGCTGGTGTCTCACTGTAGCTCTACCTATCCCCTCCCCCACCTACTCTGCTCACCAGCCGGGAAATTTCGATTGAATTTTGCTCTGTCGGTTGGATTATAGTTGTCGCAGATGTAGACTGTTATTGATCTGGGTTTCTCTCTGTACAGACGACCACGGCGGGCGCTGGCGTGTTGCCGTGACGATGAATGAGCAAGCTTTCACGCGTGAAAGCTAGATGTTTACTTTTTTCGCCTGGTATTTACACTCCATGCAAGTTCTTCCATCGATATCACATCACGCATTCACGTTACCATGGCAACTCAGCTTCTCTGGTCAGAATTCAGTAACTAGCGCACACGTTATTAGTTTCACATAAAACATATCCATACATGCAATAAGGAAATAATTGCATAATAACAGAATTCTGCTATTAATTTCCCACGAAAATCCATGCCAAGGCGAGATTTGCAGGTATAGCCAGTCAGACCTTAGCTTATTCGTTTGCTTAACTAATTCACGTACACATACACCAAGCATAACATGTATGATATATATATATATATATATCATACATTATATATGTAGCATCTTTCTCCTACGGAACTACAAGCAATGTGCACATAGTGACTAGATCGTGCGACGGACGGCGCGGGGCGCGGGGCTCCGCGGCGCCCCCTGGCGGCGGGTCGGTGCTGCTCTCCTCGTCCAGGCCGGTGAGCTCGCGCAGGAAGCCCTCGACGTCCTGCCGCGTGACCTCCCGCGGGTTGACCTTGACCCCGCCGAGGTCGAGGTCACGCAGGAAGACGGCGACGTTGCGCTCCCAGCGCGCCCTGGTGTCGTCGTCGTCGCCGCCGCCCGTCCGCTCGCTCAGCAGCAGCTTCTCGAGGTCGCGGGCCATGTCATCGGTGGAGCGCCCTCTAGCGGGAGAACTCGAACCAATCGCGTCGCCGCCCGGGCGGAGATCGTTGACGTAGCGCCCTCTAGCGGGAGAATCGAGCGTGGCATCGCCGCCCGGCCGGAGATCGCGGAGGAAGCTCGCGTTCTCGTAGAACGACGCGTCCGAGAAACCGCCATCATCATCGCTTCCCGTGGCGTCCTCGCAGATCCTCGCTGATCCGTCACGAGAGGGCGCCGGCGTGGCGACGGGCGGGCGCGCGTCGGAGCGCACGCTGGACGTACTGCAGACGCTGTATCGCGCGGCGCGAGTCTGCAACGACAGACGACACGAACCACAGACGCGTTAGTTACAACATAGCAACGATATAGATAACGATATAAACCAAGGGTTCTTAACCTGTGGTCCACGGGACCCTTTAGGGATGGGCTTCAGGGGGTCCGTGAAACAGGCGCATGCAAAATTTTGTGTTTATGTGCTTATGTGCATTTTTCTGGGGAGGGGTTTGTAGCTTTCACCAGACTCTCAAAGGTGTCCATGACTCAAAAAATATTAAGTATCACTGGGATAGACGGCGGCCGCGGATGTGGAACAAAGTTGGACGATGACCAGGTCGCATGGCCGACGGATTTTAAGAGGACAAGGGTCGTACTCCTCGGCAAAAAACTTTTTTTTACAAAAAATAACATGATTAAAAATATAGCAAAATTTTTTATATACATTATGTTAGTGGTTGGTAGCTTGAAGAATGAGCGGCCCAAGTACAAGATGCGATAACAATTAATTAATTAATAAAACAGAAACGATAAAAAAGTGAACATTTAAGAACACCTCCCTTAACCGTCTCCACCTCGTCTCACTCTTGTCGGTCGATTGTTACAATAATGCTATTGTTACACGAAGCGAAATGTATTGCGACAGTGCAAACAAGGGAAAATGCTCACTCACGTGTCCAAACACGCATACACATGTGTATGTAGCATATACGTACGTACGTAGACACGTGTACAAACATAATATTAATATTATGCACGCATAGAGTTGCACGCATGCAGCTTCTTTCGCTAGCAAACACGTATCGATGACAGATGCTAACTGCTAACATTGGTTACCTGGCTGGGTGGTCCGTTACGATGCACATCAGGCAAATCATAAATCCTGCTCGCCCGCACATCCCTCTCTGACTCCATGCTCGCCCGCACATCCCTCTCCGACTCCATGCTCGATTGTGACGAATATCTGTATAATATTTTGTATTTAATATAGTTATATCTACATCTATCTAAAGTAAATGAATAAATAGTATACTCATATTTATTTTTATATATATATACCATTTATTAATTTACTAATTATTAATTTTATTAACAAAAATAAGAGAAAAAGAGAGGAAGGGTGAGAGGAAGAAGAGAGATACATCTGAGCATACACACGCACGCTTGCACGCACGCAATACATGCACGCGCGCACGCACGCACGCATGGGCACACACAAAATGCACGAGTCACGATTTCGTGCGAGAACTACCTTCGTTTTTATCGATTTATATCATTTAGGTTTCTCGAGGGCGGGCGGCGGGAGCAGAGTCGTGCGGTCCGTCGACGCTCGCCAGGGGGCGCCGCCGCTGAGAGACGAGATCCTCGTCGACAGAACGCAGCGCGACGCTCGCCAGGGGGCGCCGGTGCGGCATGCCAGCGCGCCGCTCGGCAACGACATTCACCATCACGCTCGTGCGCAGTCGGCGTCGACGAAGGACAGTGGCTCCCCCTATGCACATTTAGCAGCGTCGCCAAGGGACGGCAGCGCCCCCTACGTTCAGCCGCTGCTTGGCAATGACACTCGTCGTCATCGTCATTACCATGCCCGTTCGCAGTCAGCGTCGACAAGGAATGGTGGCTCCCCCTACTCACATCGAGTGGCGTCGTCGAGGAACGGCGGCGCCCCCTACGGGCAGCCGGTCGTCACCGCGCAGCCTCGCGTCTCGCCGGAGAAGCTGACGTTTGGATACTGGGGCGGGGACGAGTCGGCGCGCGGCGGGGGAGGGGCGCGCGGCGGGGGAGGGGCCCGCGCGTCCGACGCCTCGACCGACGACGTGTTCGAAGAGGAAGACCGCTCTCCTCCGCGCCGCGTAGGTCCTGCGGGGAAGCCGCGCCTCCAGGGGGCGCCGCCGACCGACGACGACTCCGGCCGATCTGCTCGCCGCGTCGACCCGTACTTCAGGCCGTCCCCGCCAGGTGGCAGCACCTCCGCGCTCGCTCGCCGCGGGCCGGTGGATGAACGCGGTGGCGCCACCGTCGAGCCGATGTACGAGAATCTCTTCGACTTGCGGCGGCGGCGGCGCGGCGAGGGTCGGTCGCCGTCAACACCAGCAGGGGGGCGCCGGCGAGGGTCGGTCGCCATCGACGCCAGCAGGGGGCGCCGGCGAGGGTCGGTCGCCGTCGACGCCAGCAGGGGGCGCCAAAGAGGGTCGGTCGGCATCAACGCCAGCAGGGGGCGCCGGTGCTGCGCGAGAGCCAGGTGGCGCCACTCGCTACCGGAGCGCCTACTGCGTGAGGTCGCCGCTGAGGTCGCAGAGCGGAGGTCAGTACGCGGCGTCGCGGGCCGCCCCGCGCTCCGACGATCGCCGTGGCAACCAGGTGTCATCACCGTGTAGCCCGCCTCCCTCCATCTATGAATCTATCTCAGGGGTGTGGCACAATGACCAGGTCCCCTCACCACATAACCAGCGTCCATCCAGCTATGGCTCTAATGACCAGGTCTTGTCACCGAATGGCCAGCGTCCATCTAGCTATGGCTCTAATGACCAGGTCTTGTCACCAAATGGCCAGCGTCCATCTAGCTATGGCTCTAATGACCAGGTCTTGTCACCAAATGGCCAGCGTCCATCTAGCTATGGCTCTAATGACCAGGTCTTGTCACAGAATGGCCAGCGTCCATCTAGCTATGGCTCTGTCTCAGGGGTGCGGCCCCATGACCAGGTTCCCTCACCGAATAGACAGAATCCATCCAACTATGGATCTAGTTCTAGTGTGCACGTAAATGACCAGGTTCCCTCACCGAATAGACAGAATCCATCCAGCTATGGATCTAGTTCTAGTGTGCACGCGAATGACCAGGTTCCCTCACCGAATAGACAGAATCCATCCAGCTATGGATCTAGTTCTAGTGTGCACGCAAATGACCAGGTTCCCTCACCGAATAGACAGCGACGCTGTCTATTCGGTGAGGGAACCTGGTCATTTGCGTGCACACTAGAACTAGATCCATAGCTGGATGGATTCTGTCTATTCGGTGAGGGAACCTGGTCATGGGGCCGCACCCCTGAGACAGAGCCATTGCTAGATGGACGCTGGCCATTCGGTGAGGGAACCTGGTCATTTGCGTGCACACTAGAACTAGAGCCATAGCTAGGATGGAGCTGGCTACTGGGTGATAAGACCTGGTCACTAGCGTGTGTGCCTGAGACAGAGCCATAACTGGATGGACGCTGGCTACTGGGTGATAAGACCTGGTCACTAGCGTGTGTGCCTGAGACAGAGCCATAACTGGATGGATCCCTCCAGCTCTGGCTCAGAAGCACGCCTCAACAATCGGTCCTGGCACGACCACCGTCCATCCAGCCGCACCTCTCCATCTCTCACCCACGTTAACAACCACATCACCCCTCAGCGTCCGCTTCCCTCCGCCCGACGCCTCGACCGCTCGCGCAATCCGAACGTAGAACCACGCGGCGAGAAGCCGAGAGAAATCCGACGGCGCATCGTCGATGTCGCGTCGCCGCTCCGGAGTGGTCAGCAGGTGGCGCCACCGGCAGCAGCGGCGCCCGTGTGGGGTCGCACGTTTGTGTTGAACACGACCGCGTCCGCTCGCGACGATCCACCAGGTGGCGCTTCATCCGACGCTAGCGGTCACGCACAGCTAGAGGGCGCCACGGGATTGGCGCGTCGGCACGAACTCCGTGATGGGCTCTACATTCCGATTCCGGCTCCGTTCCAGCCTGTGACTGCTGGTTCGGGAGCGATCGAGCGAGCGACATTCCGGAATGATTCCGCACGAAACGGCCGTACTCCCGTGGATAGAACATTCCAGGTTGGAAGCGTAGCACCTCAGAAGCGATTGGAATCTCCGAAGAAACCGTCCATTCCTCCGAAACCAAAGCAGCTTCTACTATCGCCAAAGAAGATCGCTGCAGTGGCGTCAGCAGCCGCTCACGCAAAAGCGAGTTCGGCAAGCAACGATGATTCAAGGTCGCCTGGCGGTGAAGAAAACCATCCTGTGGAACGCGCTCGCATCGATGAACATACTCGCGTCGAAGAACAAACTCGCATACATGAACGTACTCGCGTGGAAGAACATGCACATGTGAAAGAACATGCTCGCATAGATGAACATACTCACGTGGAAGAACATGCTCGCATAGAAGAACATGCTCACGCAGAAGAACGTACTCGCGTGGAAGAACACATTCGCATGAAAGAACACACTCACGTGGAAGAACATACTCATATAAATGAACATACTCGTGTGGAAGAACATACTCGTGTGGAAGAAGGCCAACTTATGAGCTCTTCATACAAGCCAGACGCCGATATTACAGGCCCTTCGTATAATGAAGACGTCCACGTTACCGGTCCTTCACACATGAAGGAGGTCCACATGGCTAGCCACCGTTCATATAACGAAGAAAGCCAACTTGCCAGTCTTCCACACAAGGAACTTACCCATGCGACTAACCGTTCATATAACGAAGAAAGCCAACGTACCAGTCCTCCACACAAGGAACTTACCCATGCGACTAACCGTTCATATAACGAAGAAAGCCAACGTACCAGTCCTCCACACAAAGAAGATACCCATCTTGACACTCCTCCACGTAAGGAAGCCGTCCATGTCACCAGCCCTACCTACGCCGACGTCACCGCATCCTCCAGCAAGAGTCTCACTGCGAAAAAAGTTCTGAATTTCCTCGCAGCTGGCGACGGCCTCCACCTCTCCGCATCCCCCGGCGGCAACGTCGGCTTCCCGAAAAAATCGTTCAAAGAGGAAGCTTCGAGGCGTGTCTCGCCCGGCAAGCCTACTCCGCCTCCGAAGCCAACCGGACTGACGCGTGCACGCCTCGACCCCCCGTCTCCCGCGAAGGATGCTCGACGTTACCGTGGCAACGCGACCGTCCTTTGGAACGGCGGCGGCGCGGGGCGCTGCCCCGAGGGAGTCGGTCCGGGGTGCGGGCGGACGCCGGGCGGCGGTCGTCGTGGTCGCACGGACGATGGCGGGACGTGGGGCGAGGAGGCGGAGGAGGAGGAGGAGGAGGGAGGGGAGGAAGGTGTGGTGTGCTCACAGCCACGGAGGAGGGAGGCACGGTAGGTGGAATGTGTCGGTGACGGGACGGCGTCGCGGTGGTGGGCGCGATATAAGTGTGTGATAGTGATTGCGTCGCAGTTTGTATGGCGCCTTGTATTTGATGATGCTAGTTTAGGTAAACCTAAACCTAACTAAAGCGAGCCTACTGTATAGATGGTTTATTGAGAGAGAGAGAGAGAGAAGAGAGAGAGAGAGAGAGAGAGAGAGAGAG
>NW_014578807.1:16952-23251 GCF_000485595.1 Priapulus caudatus
AAGAGGAACTACGATCAGGGGGGAAGCAGAGAAGAACGAACGCACGTGAAGAGGAACTACGATCAGGGGGGAAGCAGAAAAGAACGAACGCACGTGAAGAGGAACTACGATCAGGGGGGAAGCAGAGAAGAACGAACGCACAGAAGGAAAAAAGAGAAGATGCACATTATTACAGCGACGCGCCACGACGAGCGCAAATCACTCTCGCGTTCCATCACGTCTCCAATTTTTTGTCTCCCGTTACAAAAAAATGCAGCGACTCGCAACAACGCGAATGCATTTCCGCCTAGCCTCGCAGCGAAGCGCGCAGAGGTTTCTCAAGCTGCAATCAATGATGCGCGGGGACGCGACGACAACTTGCCTGCACGCGTCGAGCGACGTCAGTGGCGCCCTCCCGTCGAGCGACGTCGGTGGCGCCCTCCCGTCGAGCGACGTCGGTGGCGCCCTCCCGTCGAGCGACGTCGGTGGCGCCCTCCCGTCGGCGACGATGCGCGTCGAGAGATCGGGAAACTCGTCGTATAGCTGATTGATGTTGCTACGGTTACGGCTGCGGTTGTAAGGCGCCGTGTCGTAGTCGCTATAGAGGGCGCTGTTGTGCGCTGACGCTCGTCGCAGATTCGCCTGCAAACAAAATGACGATAATAATCGCGTAAAAATCAATCAATTTTTAATTTTTGCTACAAATATCATGCAGAACGCGCGCGATTATATGTGCGAGCGAAATAATTACTGCAGTTTTTCCCCCAACTCTGTAAACGTGGGTCAGAACTCAAAACTATCAAAGAGCTCTTTCTCTTGGTTTTTTTTACCTAAGCATAAGCCTGACATGTGACACGGGTGCGTGCGATCGTACGTATATAAAACAATAACAGCACTGCGTTTCTTTCAAACTCGTGTAAGCGTAAATGTGACACC
This sequence comes from Priapulus caudatus, assembly GCF_000485595.1. NCBI lineage: Eukaryota > Metazoa > Priapulida > Priapulimorpha > Priapulimorphida > Priapulidae > Priapulus > Priapulus caudatus. Next base: position 17,868 of record NW_014578807.1, read on the forward strand.
TTCTTAAGACTCTCAAAGGGTTCTTTCTCTCGTTTTTTTTTACCTAAGCGTAGGTCTGACATGTGACACGAGTGATTGCGCGCGGCGTGCGTGTGCGAGGCGCGTACCTTCTTAAGACTCTCAAACGTCTGTATATGCCGGCGTGTCACTGTGGACTCGACCCTGCGTAGGTTGACGGTGGGTTCACCATCACAGAGCATGACACTTTCCTCCGACGTTGTCCTGCGATGTAAAATTAAACAGGATTAGTTCAAATTAAACTAAATGCAACAGGAGAAAATATAGGGAATATAGGGAATATAGGGAATATAGGAGGGAAATGGTGATGGAAGATCGTGGAAGAATGCAGCAAATGTCTGTGTCACAATCATGTAAAAATTTTGTGAGTAATACATCTAGGGTCTAAGATAAAATATTGCTTGTTATATTGCCCCTTATATTGCCTCTTATATTGGCCCTTTACCGACTGACTCGCCAAAACGCCGCTACTCGACACATTTTATTGGGCGATTAAAACAAAACAAAAATTATTTCGTTTCGCCAAAAAAAAAAAAATCTAATTCGTTCCGCAAAAACATACACAAAACAGAATATACAATATACATACACACATCTTGTCAAAACAAAATAAAAAAGATTTTTGACCTACCTACCTACTCGGTACCCTGAGAGGCGAGTAGGTAAAGGAAAAACAAACAATTTTTTAAGGGTGGCCTAGTAGTACACTTCCTTTTCATCTAGGTTTGCTTTGTCAGAACAGTTGTCTGTATATTCATATTCACTCATTTAGCAAAGCATATCGAACTTTAAATTATCGCAAATGTTATCATCAGTTGAATTTTACTAGTACTAGTACCACTTAACCCTTTACCCTAAGATGCACGCATATACCATTTAGATTATCATCTGCATAACAGGTTTGCAGATACCAATTATAGTTTACCAGTTACATTTTACTTGTAATTTTCACTTCTCAATGAACAGTCACCCATCACCAACAACATGCAAACATACACACGCACTAACGCACGCGCACGCATGCACGCACGCACGCATGCACGCACGCACGCACGCACGCACACACACACACACACATATATATAAAAAAGATGGTTGCATGAAAATGTTTCCGTCGCCTACCTGTAGACGTCGCTGTCGTTGTCACGCATGTACTTCTCACATCGCAGCATGTTCCGCGGAGAGATCTTCTTAGCGAGGATGTCTTCGTAACAGAACCCCTTGAAGAAGGGTTGTTTCTTTAGAGCCTTCAGCGTGTGTAGACGCTTGTCCGGACTCTTGCATAACAGCTGCAAACAAATGCAATGACGATTCAGCCTCCGACATTCTCTGGCAATTTTCCAGGTCAGCAACTTTGGGGAGTGAGAAGTCAACAAGAGTGAGAACGATTACTATGACAGTTACATGGATGGATGATTTATTCTCACTGTTATTATCACCATTGTTATGGAAATACATCATGATATATCGCAACCTGTGAATTACGGCCGGCAAGTTGGCAATGACAGTAAAAGTAGATTTTTGTAGTGTGACATATTAGACATGAATAGCAACCTCACATAGCAGCCATGACTCTAATCGTGATCTCAACATTTTCACCCCAGATATATCAGATATATCAGCAAATCAGCTATAATTTGACTCAGCTATAATTAGTTGAGAGAGGTTCTAGAAATTACTGCTAAAATCAGTAAATTAGCATGTCTGTACTTTAAATGACTGTTTCGATCTGATTATTTATCGTGATGTTTGATTTGTTTAGGCTTAGGGTATTTTACTGATTCACAACTTTTTTCGAAACTGGGCAGAATCTTAGAAACCCCTTAATGTTTTTTTAGTAAAGATTTCTTTTCAGTACAAATGCTCCCACCCCGTAGTCATCATACTTTTGAGAGTAAATTCCGTGTGTCCTTCGAGTAGGAGTTGTCCAGGGAGTAGTTAAACGTGTCCACCAAATCGGCCATCTTGCCATGATGCTTCACTCCATATATTGGATACTGTAAAATCAATTTCTCGTCTCAATTTAGCACCATAGATGCGATCGCATCAAATAATAACATACATCACAGCAGCAAGTGGCCTAGTAGTACACTTCCTTTTCATCTAGGTTTGCTTTGTCAGAACCGTTGTCTTTATATTCATATTCGCTCATTCAGCAAAGCATATCGAACTTTAAATTATCGCAAATGTTATCATCAGTTGAATTTTACTAGTACTAGTACCACTTAACCCTTTACCTTAAGATGCACGCCTATACCATTTAGTTTATCATCTGCATAACAGGTTTGCGGATACCTATTAGTTTACCAGTTACATTTTACTTGTAATTTTCACTTCTCAATGAACAGTCACCCATCACCAACAACATGCAAACATACATACGCACTAACGCACGCGCGCGCATGCACGCACGCACGCACGCACAAACACACACACACACAAACACACACACACACACACACATATAAACAAGATGGTCGCATGAAAATGTTTCCGTCGCCTACCTGTAGACGTCGCTGTCGTTGTCACGCATGTACTTCTCACATCGCAGCATGTTCCGCGGAGAGATCTTCTTAGCGAGGATGTCTTCGTAACAGAACCCCTTGAAGAAGGGTTGTTTCTTTAGAGCCTTCAGCGTGTGTAGACGCTTGTCCGGACTCTTGCATAACAGCTGCGAACAAATGCAACGACGATTCAGCCTCCGACATTCTCTGGCAATTTTCCAGGTCAGCAACTTTGGGGAGTGAGAAGTCAACAAGGGTGAGAACGATTGCTATGACAGTTATATGAATGGTGCATGATTTATTCTCACTGTTATTATCACCATTGTTATGGAAATACATCATGATATATCGCAACCTGTGAATTACGGCCGGCAAGTTGGCAATGACAGTAAAAGTGGATTTTTGTAGCGTGACATATTAGACATGAATAGCAACCTCATGTAGCAGCCATGACTCTAATCGTGGTCTCAACATTTTCACCCCAGATATATCAGATATATCAGCAAATCAGCTATAATTTGACTCAGCTATAATTAGTTGAGAGAGGTTCTAGAAATTACTGCTAAAATCAGTAAATTAGCATGTCTGTACTTTAAATGACTGTTTCGATCTGATTATTTATCGTGATGTTTGATTTGTTTAGGCTTAGGGTATTTTACTGATTCACAACTTTTTTCGAAACTGGGCAGAATCTTAGAAACCCCTTAATGTTTTTTTAGTAAAGATTTCTTTTCAGTACAAATGCTCCCACCCCGTAGTCATCATACTTTTGAGAGTAAATTCCGTGTGTCCTTCGAGTAGGAGTTGTCCAGGGAGTAGTTAAACGTGTCCACCATATCGGCCATCTTGCCATGATGCTTCACTCCATATATTGGATACTGTAAAATCAATTTCTCGTCTCAATTTAGCACCATAGATGCGATCGCATCAAATAATAACATACATCACAGCAGCAGCTATGCATTCGCTGATTTACATGCGATATTGGGTCGAGACATAGGTGGCACCACCTACCTCGCCAGTCAGCAGTGCATACATGAGGATTCCTAGGGACCACCAGTCTGCTCTGTGATCATATTGCACCATATTCAGCACTTCTGGGGCTGTCGAAAAAACATTCAGATAGGATTATTTTATTTGAAATACAAAATCTCTCAATTCTAATCTCTCAAAGAGTATAATAGGTTACAGCAAATACACATTGTTAGTCACAAATTATACCGACCCATGTAAATTAATGTGCCACAGATGGTTTGTGTCTTGGAGCCCTTGGTCAACCATTTAGACAAGCCAAAGTCCACCAGTCGAATATTCCAGTTTCTATCGAGCAAAATGTTTTCCATCTAGAAAGTTAAATAAAATAGAGTTTTCCAGGGGTCTTAGTTTCCCAGGTCTTAGTTTTCCAGGGATCTTAGGTCTTAGGTCTTCGGTCTTAGGTCTTCGTTTTCTAGACACTCATATAGATTCAAATATAGATTCACCATTTACGTGTTCAGGCTATACACAATACCGTATTTGATGATGAGTCATGTAATGCCTATACAGCCCAACGAAACACAATGATAGGATAAGGTTAATAGTACCTTTATGTCCCTATAGATGACGCCGGAGTTGTGTAGATAGTCGAGTGCGAGGGAGAGCTCAGACAAATAGACTCTGGTCACTTCTTCACTGAAACGGCCTTCCCTCTTCCACAGCTCAAACATCTCTCCATGTGACATGTACTCGAAGACTGCAACACAGGGATGAGTGATGCAACGCCTCAATATTCTTGCCTCATATAACCTGTACATACTGCTTCAACTTCCTCATCCACTATTTGCCAATCGTCAATCAAATCACTTATTTACCAGCGTCGATCGGATGATTTCACTCACCGATGTAGAGACTGTTCCTGCTCTGCCAGTAGTGAAATATCTGTACGATAAAGGGATGATGTCCGAGCATCCACTGTGAATAAAAAAAATGGCCACCGACCGATCAAATTCGTGCGCGTCTTTCTCACGCCCCTGCATGCATTTTTCAATAATACCGATACATCGATATTGTACATCCATACAGTCGATTTTGTTGAATGCCAAATCAATGCTAATAATTTTGTAGCATGATATTAGTTATTGGTTCTCATGAAATTGGGTCTAATGGTATACATTATGTTGAACTGCTGACAAAACTAGACTGTGTGCTTGGTAATGCAGCAGCAGGCAATACCTGAATTGTTACTTCATCTTTGCATTGCTGCACAGCATTCCCCCTGAATATTTCTGCCTTCGACAAAACCTAAAAGAAATATGTGTAAGACATAATAGTGACTGAATATTTACAGACTCTAAGATACAGATCAAACACAAACGCCCCCATAGTACTTTATATGACATGAGTGATCCTGATTCAGTGACAGTGAAGGTTTTTTCATAATTACATGATACAGATATTTAACTCCCAAACTATCCACGCAGCTCCATGAAAATATCCTGAACACTTCACACTCCACTACTACACAAGTCAGGCTGCATGACTATAGCATATAGAATACTCGACATTTTACCACAAGGCATTCACATTATTAATGGTGTTGCGCGAACATTCCAATAAAGGTGTCTTGAGTGTCATTCTTACCTGTAGTAACTTACTGACATTAACTGACATTAACTGACATTAACTGACATTAACTGACATTAACTTACTTTCATCGCAAATTTTTTACCACTGTCTCGCTTGACAACTTTGAGAACTTCACCAAAGGCACCTTGTCCAACCTGTCCAAGAACCTGTAATGAATGAGTGTAGCAGATAAATGACAGAGAACCTCGTGTACACAGAATAAATGTACATACATGTGTATACACACAATACATCATA
>NW_014578807.1:24512-26069 GCF_000485595.1 Priapulus caudatus
AACCAAGCGCTTGGTTCGAGCCTTTGTTCAACCGATGATCGAGTATAATCGATGATCGTGACATCACTATGCTGTTCTCTTATGAAATGCCTGTCACGTGTAGACCCCGGACCGAACGAGTGAGTGGACCCCACATCTACTGTGGTAGCTCCAAGAAACGGGTCATACATCGAAACACGTTGATGTTTGATGTTAATTGTGCAGTCTGTACGGGCAACTCTTGCAGTAACTTTCTAGTGATAAAAGCCCTCCTGGTTGAGGGCATTCGAACCACCCTTTAGGCTTTAGCACCTAGACGAACTCCTGCTAGCACACTTGCCGATTATCTCAGCAGTGAAGAAGCAGAGTGAACGTTCGAATTACCTTGGACGATGAGCGACGTGCGCCCCAGCCCTTCAACGACCCAAGACTGCGTATCGATCCCCAGCTTCGAAACTTTTCCTTCACCAGGCTTCCTAGGCTCCCGGTGCTTCGCACACTGCCACTCTGGCTGACCGACTGAAAAATACATACACGTCTATTGTCAGCACGATGATTGTAATTTAACATGGGGTTACACCCGATGCTTTTCAGTCCCTTTAAAACTGAAGGTCTATCAAAACAAACCCCCACTCCCAGGATCGTTGTAGCTTGTACTGTACAGTGTACGGTCAGAAAAGAACCACTGTTTCATAAATTAGTATAGGGACTTTACGGAACAACTCAGCCGTGACGGAAAAGTACGGCCTTACCGGTTCGAATTGCTGCTTCCCTACAAATGCTACATAATTATGGCAATTGTTATTTAATTATGGTGCTTACGTCGACAACTGGCATCGAGTGCCATTTCTTTTCGTCGGACAATTTATTTTGTTTGTTCCCCATCGCCTCGTAGTATGTATGTTATTTGAGATTCATTAATATCACGTTTTCGTTCGGGACTCCGTCATCCGTGCCGTCAGAAGACGTACACGGGAAAACATAACAAGCAGACGTAGGGAAATCCTACGGAAGGTAAACAACTTTCGGTGGCCGTCGCCATTCCGCTATCCCACAAATCATCAGCGTGACATCACCAGTCGAAAACAAGGAAGTGAGTTTATTTGTTTCATTATTAGTTGGGAAAATAAAATTGTTTGAAATATAAGATGAAAACACTTTTTTGTGTCACTAATTTTGGTTAACGTAGGTATTTGTGCATTTAAATGTATTTTTATTGATTAAAAAAGGAAATATTAAGAAATTATTTTGTTGGGTGTTCTATCAATGCGTGTGTCTGGTATAGACATACGGGTGCTTGCCAAGGTGAATATTGCTTCTATTTTGTGTTGAGTTCAACGTTTTACTACTAGGTAGTTTGTACCACGATGTCGTTCATAACAAGGCAAGCAATCCGCAGATTTAGTGCTGCAGCTACTACAGACCACGGAGGTAAGTAGTTCACAACGCATGTTTAACTATTTAGCTTTTTATGCGAAACCTATTTAACCATTTCATTTTTTGAGCTTTCAGTTTCACTCGGTCATGCCACACATGTCGTACCCAAACTTGGAATCTGCACAATCTCGAGATTGTGCA
>NW_014578807.1:27565-47824 GCF_000485595.1 Priapulus caudatus
AAAGGCCTTTTCTAGAGACGAAGTAGTGCAACGGTGAACAATCGCGGAAGCTTACTGTTCTATGCCTCCTAAAGTGGAATGAAGCGGGGTTTCTGAAAAACAGTCTTTTAAGAAGTGAATAACGATTGAAGTCAATGAATGTATACACATATCAGTAGCAAGGTAAAGCCATGTAGAAGGGAACGATATGTTTTTTTTGCGCCAATAGCAGCGTACGGGCCGCATTAGCAGCGCATGCATTTTGCATGCGATCTCACGAAATTTCAATGAACCCCGTTCTGTCCCAATAACCCTCACCAAAATATAAAAAAGGTTATATGGGACAGAATTATTCGGTCTATTGTGTGCATATCATAATGTATCCAGTCACAGTGTACCACGGCATGACTTCTTTCAATCTTTGTTTGTAATACTGATTGTTTTGCTAAACAACTCTGGTTATTTTCAAGAAAGCAGTTGTTTGTACCTTAAATTTTATTGTGATGAGTAATTCAAAATTCCACCTGCGTAACAACACAACCTGATACAGTGATGTCGCAGTAATAATAATTCATAATTTAATCAGCAAATTCTAGCAATGAAATGTACTACTTATAACTAACACTGGTAGAGTGTCACAGGTGACATGTTCGTAAAGCACATATCGTATAATGTATCGGTTTATGTATGTGTGTCTTCTGCAGCAATGTAGCCATTACGAATATTATAAACATGTATACGTGTAAGACTATTCTGCTGTATTAGTATTAACATTGTGATCTGTTCGCCCAAATTATGAGGTGCAACTGTATGAATTTGATGTATGAAGGTTATGATGTTGCTGCCAAGTTGCCAACGGTCTAAGAAAATAGAAGGAACGTCTTCGAACGTTAAGACTAATGTTTGTTTCTGACAGCTGGCCTGAGCTCTGGTGGCATCGTACATGTAGAGTGTTGTGCGCTGTATGGTGACTAGTGTTGTCAATCGGGTGTAATTTTTTTTCCCCCCCGATGAAATCGATTATGGATTTTGATAACCAAGCGCTTGGTTCGAGCCACTGTTCAACCGATGATCGAGTATAATCGATGATCGTGACATCACTAAGCGCTTGGTTCGAGCCACTGTTCAACCGATGATCGAGTATAATCGATGATCGTGACATCACTACTGTATGGTGACTCTGCCACCTTACAATATTTGCAGCCGGTTCAAAGACCTGGAAGATACTGACCTTCGTCGTGGCATTGCCAGGAGTGGCAGTCTGCATGATCAACGCATACCTGTACGAGAAACACCACTTGGCTCACCCACACCAGCCAGAGTTCCACGAGTATGAGCACTTGCGCCTGCGAACCAAGGTACTATCGAGGACGAGCGATTGTAAAATGTAGTTAAAGAAAAAGTTCTAGTTTCGGAAATCGATCGCGATTCGGTAATTGAGCGAAGAGGCTGTGGATCGTTTCGTGTTGAAGACACGGTGGATGATCGATTTGCTTGCTCTTACAGAGGTTCCCGTGGGGAGACGGAAACCACTCGATCTTCCACAACCCGATTCTGAATGCTCTTCCGGACGGTTACGAAGTAAAGGTGGAGAGCCACGATGAGGAGCATTGAGCAGCAGTGCGTTATCCGTAGTCGTTAGCAAATGTCGTGTATATTACACTCATATTAGCAAGATTGTGCAGCCGGTGTACAAATCAAACTTACTACTGGTACAATAGAGAGTCACTGTTCTAGAACGTGCTAACGACATTTTCATTCCTTCAAACGGTTATGAGTCATGGATTCTACATTTTGGTATGAAAGGTGGTGATACATGATTCACTGTGAAATCTGTTGATGCTTTTTTTAATTGTTAACTGATAGTTTCCTATTGCTAAGCACGTGTAAAGTGAAACGGTGATCTAGAAGGAGAATAAAGTTTAAAGTTACAATGGGATTTTTGTATTTTCTCAACAGTACTATAATGCCGAACATCCATCGATTAGAAACAGATTACGAAATTAATTTATTCACGATCAAATATACATATGTACAAGAATATAATATTGCGAGACTACTTGCAAGTCACTTTGGTAATAGTTTTCGTTTCTTTGCCTTTCCTGGCCGGCCCATGATCTTGAAAGTTGTCCTATAAAAACAGAGTACACAAGACAAATTACTGGTTACAGGTTGTTATACTAAACAAGCAAGACTGGCTATGCACGCAAATCTTGTTATGTATCTGATTGTAAGCAATATATTTGTATTGATTATCATTTTGCATACTTACTGGCAAGTTGAGCAGATGGGACTGAAGTGGCAGAAAACTGTAATAACAAATTAAAAACATTGAATTCTTTGAGAGCAGTGAAATGAAATGACTAGTGTCACTATCCATAATGACTTTCAATTTTAACATTGATTTTTTGCACAACAAATAACCTGGGAGCTGTGCTACCTTGTGAAACCTCTGATAAATAATACTTATATCTAAGGAAAAAGTATTGCACTAGCTATTACATTAAAAAATTGTGTCTTACTTGATAGACAAACTGAACACACGTATCCTATATCAATCAGGTTACGATGACAGAAGCATGCTGCACGGTAGTCCACTTGCACCCTAGGTGGCAGCACTAATTTTTCTCTAGTATCAGCATCTGGCAAAAATACCCACTGTAAAAAACACATTATCACACTATGAAATGGTGATCTATAAATCATGGTAACATCTATAAAAATGGTGGCTATAAATCAAGGGGGCAGTTGCCACTCCCAGAGAAATGTAGACACATTACATGATGATTGGTTGGCACCTTCCCAGAACAAAAGGCATGTCGCTTTGCCCCTCTCCCAGGCAAATTCGCTTAGCTAAGCATCTGTTAAATGAGGACCATTCTATAATGCCACCTTCATAGGCAGTATAAAGTAAAACCATACGTCACAAATATACCGTGTGAAAGACTGATAGCTCACCAGTAAATATTGTAATAGGCCCATTGGATTGGGAATTTGGAGATAAATTCCTCCAGTGATGTCACTTCCTTGCTGCAGCAGCCCGGAATCCTTCCCCAAAAGGCAAGCATCAATTGGAACGTTCTGAAATTCCCAAACAGACAATAAATCACACGAAGAATGCTAAAAATACCTAAACCTAAGTACATGCCAGTGTCACATAAGATGCTTAAGCACAAATGTGCATGCACTGTTAAAATATCTTCATCTAAACCTACAATACAAGCACGACACTAACTAGAAGATTGGAGAAACACACCAATTGGCATGTGCAGGAAAATGAGCCAGTAATACACATGTGTAAGCTTAGTTACCAACACAGATAAGATTATACTGACATGCATACCAGTTTTTGTGCAGTGAAAACAGCATTCATGAAGGGTAGGTATTGAGATGCACTATCCTCCCCAGCTTTGATCACCAAAATACGTGACTTCAAGCCTTGTTTTGTATGCTCCTTCATCATCCTATGTATGTCTGTGAGCTGGGTCAAGGTAATGACACACAAACTGGCAATGACCAGACAATGTTTCAGTTATCCAATACTTACACCCAATTACCGTTTACGTATGCCCTAATTTGCTTTCCACAATTTTGACCCATCCATTTACTAAACATACACAAAACACATTATTATGAAGACTATAGTATCTATACACGCTACAGTATCTTATGCACTGCCAAAACTAACAAAATTGTAAACAAAACGTTATTTGTTTCTCGTTCAATGCCTTCATAATAATCCCCTGTGAACAACTTCTGATGTGTATTACCACTGTCATCACGTTGCAACCATGTAGATATGGCCCGATTGGTAAAAACTTGCATGCAAGGATACAGCACAGTGCAAGTGCTAAAGCACCAGCGAGCATCGTTTCTGCACGGAGTATGTTATCTTGAGATGAATCTGCAAATTTTGTATGCAAAAATCACAATAGGCATTCATGAATACCGTTCAACAGACTAGCAGTGCCACCTGATGGCTGTTTTAATTAAACTTACTGATGAAGGATTTTGTCATACAAAGTTACAGCTAAAGCACACAGGTGTTAACACAAGTCATTACACTGTTAAGTGTTAACGTAGTTTCATTTAACATTGTTTCCTTATTGTGTCGTTGAGAAAAAAGATACCACTGTCAATGAGGCGTAGGCTATATTATAAGAACTAATCCATGTACTGAGTAAAATTTTACCCTTTATGTAACAACGCATGTCTTCTTTATTTATACAAACTTAATGTGTTAAAAATTTAGGCACATGTGCAATCCTTAACTTTTCCAACCGTCAAATTTTTCTTAAATTATCTTCATTTCAACTGAAGTTGCAGTTTTCAGGAACCTAACTACAACGTCAATGGCGGAATCAGTGTATACTTTAAGTTTAACCGAGATGGGCCAGGACGCATAATCGACCGACAATCAGTATAACACACATAAAATAACGATTTCAAAAATCTAACTACGACGTCACTAGCAGAAACTCGTGTATAATTGAGCAGAAAAGGCTGGTCTAGCGTCGATCATCATCATCACCAGTCAGATACCGCCTATCAGTTACGACGTTAATGGAGGAATCGGCGTATTCTTGAACCAGGATGGTCTAGTGTTGTTTATCGGCGCCCGTAATCGCCAGGCGAGCGCTCACCGTTAAGTATCATCTCCTTGAGCTGGTCGATGAGACTGTCATCTAGCTGTGCAAGCAGCTCGTGCCTGCCGTCCGATGACGTCTGCTTGCCCTCGCCGCACGACCCCGGTCCGTTCGTCCGACTAAACATGGAGTCGTTGCTCTCCTCGCCCGTCGCCATGGAAATGACATCCTCCCTCGGCTCGACACTCGGCGGTGCTGCAGCGGTGGCGCTCTCTGCCTTCGGGTAGAGGAACTTGCTGTGTGGGAGAGACAAGGGTGTGCGACGCGAGTTAACTTAATTGTGAGAGCGGTTTGGAGAGAGGTTACCACTTGTATGTACTTGTATACATTGTGAATTCAGATATATATTTATTTATTTGTATATATAGCAAATTCAAACATCACAATTTCGTTGTTGCACCTGCAGTTTTTTTAAATAAAAATTCTAAAAACAACTTTCTAAACTTTGAATGTAGGGGTGGACGACACTAGTATTATTGGCAGTAATCAGAAAACAAGACAGTTTGGATGTTAACACTTACAATGCCATCGGCTGTAAATTGCTTCATGATCAAGAGCATGAACACAGGCACTTGGAGCATTTCAATAAAATATAATGCTAAATAAATACAAAATCTAATTACTACCAGTCTTCATGTTTCTATACTCTCTTTCACCTATTATTGACGACAATTTTCTGTAAATGCCGTCCAAATGCTCACCTCCAACAAACGCTGGCTGCCGCTGTACACTGACACATAAATATATAGCAGGTAGGAAAGCGTGCTGCCAAAATTTCACACGAATACAACACAAATATTCAACCATTCTACTCCATCTTTGTTTCTATTTGAAGGACAGTGTTCACTTTTATAAAAACATACTGTCTGTGTTCGTAACCGAGCTGTGTCACGCGAAATCACACAAAGCCTGACGAAATTCTCGCTTCCTCCCGTTGCAGATTATGTAAATAGCTGTCAGAATCAGGAAACACCCACCGGCGCTCTTCGTAACCTCATCTTTGCGCCGCAACGCTGCAACGTTTTTGCAACGCTCCACTGGCGGCTTCGACCTTGGCTTTGACGAGGCTGGTACGGGAGTTGGAAAGCAGCGTGGTAATTTCCCAAAATGCAGTGCGTCGTCTATAGCCCTGTACTTGCAGCCATTTACATAAACTGCGCAACGGGAGCAAACGCGAGAATTTCGTCAGGCTTTGTGTGATTTCGCGTGACACAGCTCGGTTACGAACACAGACAATATGTTTTTATAACAAGTGAACACTGTCCTTCAAATAGAAACAAAGATGGAGTAGATTTGAAGGTTATTGAAGGTTGTTGTAAAAGTAGGTTGAATATTTGTGTTGTATTCGTGTGAAATCAAGCGAGCGTCGAGCGAATTTTGGCAGCACGCATTCCTACCTGCTATATATTTATGTGTCAGTGTGCAGCGGCAGCCAGCGTTTGTTGCAGATAAGCATTTGGACAGCATTTGCAGAAAATTGTCGGCAATAATAGGTGAAAGAGAGTATAAAAACATGAAGACTTTGGTAGTAAATAGATTTCGTATTTATTTAGCATTATATTTTATTGAAACGCTCCAAGTACCTGTGAGTATAAACATACCTCTGATCTGTATGGGAGGCTAACACAGCGAGCTTGTTTTCACTGTTCAACATTAGATGCGAGTTGCAGAAAACCATGATGCTGTCGAGGCATTTATGAAGTTGCTGGAATGGCCAAAAAATTACTCAAAATTAACTGGAACAAATTTATGGCATGTGCTGACGCATCAGACATCACCTTACTAATGCTTATAGGGTCTATGTCCCCCAGGGTACTGCCGGAACGTACCTTGGGTACGGTCCGGTATACCGGCACGTACCCTGGTAACTATTTGATATGGTTAGGGTTAAGGTTAGGGTTAAGTTTAGGGTTAGGGTTAGGGAGTAGGCGTAGGCAATTACCTAGACTCGTTAGTGGAGTAGGCGAGGTACAGTCCGGCATATTAGATAGTACCAGGGTACGTTCCGGTATACCGGACCGTACCTAGGGTACGTTCCGGCAGTACCCTGGGCCTGGGGGACATAGATCCTCTCAGCCTTACTAATATATAACCGTAACGTAGCATACTACATGTGTAGTAGAACAAATCTCGTGTAATGTTTTCTGTGGGAAAAAGCACTTTTCTTAGTGAGTTTATGATAATCATATTACTCTTGTCTTGGTGTTAACACATTAATTCGACCCAACAACTTACATTCTCGTCCACTCCTGATTCGGTTTGCATACAATTTTCTCCCCACCACACTGGATTTGTATCCACAATAACTACAAGCAAGCATCCTCCCTCTTCTGCAAAAAAAACAACAGTTTGAGCTATTTATTAGATGTAGAATTAATAATTATTTACAATGGGGTCAGATCACAATAATGTGACAATACAACCGTAGAAGTTGAATAACTGATTGATGTATAATTTCTGCTCCTTACCTGCTGCCATGCTTGGTCATGTTGGTAGCAGATTTGTAAAGCTCATTCTTATTCGCTCATGTAAAAGCCAACCAATCACGCAACCCGTATCATATGGCAGGGAAAAAATGGCAGCCCCCACTGAAAGTTTCGATAATTGGCTTTCTAATAAATTAGTGACTTTAGAAATTGATGCAGATGTCTTTCACTCATACATAGTAGGCATATTGGAAGGGGATGAATCAGCGGAAGAAAAGAACGAGGCCTTACAGGGCATTATTCAAAGTTGTGTAGATGCAGACTCCCAGAAAGTCTGTGATGAAATATTGGACAGGTAAACACGTTGTCGTTTGAACATTGATTGAGTGTACGCCAGTACGGTATACGAAACTATCATGTGATTTATAAAATGTATTGTTTAGCTCACAGGCATACACGCACACTCGGATTTACGCAAGCACTCGCACACGCACACACACAGTGACAGGCATCATATAATATATGACAGACAGGTACATCATTGACATCACTGATACTCAGTCACTACATCTTCTGACAGTGATACTTTTGAGTTTTGACTTTTGTTAGGGGTCGGGTTGTTGTTTGGGTTAGGAATATATGTTTCATCAATTCTTGAAGTTGCTGCTAACTCTTTGTGAATTTGTGAATGGAAAGTAGAAATCCAGCTGGTAATTAAAACTATCCGTGGACTGTAGTGTGCGCAAAATATAATTCTACTTGATTATATCCTTCTAAGTTCTATACATTTGTTCTTATCAGATGGGAATCAGCTTCAGGAACTCAAATCACTGACAAAACCGATGCCGCAAAATTCTCCGTCGAAGACAAACTTTCCAGCATGCTAGGTAAAGATATTCCCTCCGTGGCAAGAACGCAGAAAATCACAGAAGAGGAAAAGCAACGACGAGACGCGATCGTTTCGCACTACGGTAACGTGGCAGATGAAGGTTCTGACGGTGATGAAGACCATGACGACGGTGACTATGACGACGACGATGCTGGACTGTACAAGAACGTCAACGTGCAGTCGGTGATGAACGTAGAAAAGGATCGCAGAGAGAAGATGAAGGAGGAAATGCAAAAGAAGAAAACACGCGACCAGCAGGGGAGAGATGAGCAGAAGAAGAAAGTTGAAGAAAGGAAAGAGAAGGAGAAAAAGAGAACACAGAAGGGGGAACGGCGCACGAGATAGTATGAAGAGTAGTTGCTGTGAATTGTAATTGCTTTCAGCATTTGCTCCTCAATCCTCCATGATGGCTACACATCTAATTTATTTTACAAGTTTGAGAATGTATGTCGTAAAGTGTAGAATAAACGCAAGGTACAATCAGATGTGACACTCGTGACCATGTTATGCAGTAAGTGAGTACTAAACGATTGTGGTGATGTCACGATTGAGAAAGAAAACGTACATGTAAAGGGGTAGAAATTAACTTTTGAACACGGGAGTCCAACGGACTCCCTACCCTCAAAAAGAGGGAGTCCGCAGCAAAATGAGGGAGTCCGCAGCAAAATGAGGGAGTCCGCAGTCTGAGGTTCAAAATTAAAGATAATAACAATAACGCATGTGCTTATTTTTAAGATTCATGCAGTTGCACGTCTGCCAAATTTTCTTCGGGCATTAGCTGAAAAAATATGGTAATTCCGCTAGGCCGTGCTCCGGAACGAACTAGTCGGTATCGCAGAATTTTCAGGGAGTCACACGGACTCCTGCATATGTCAAATCAGGGAATATTTGACTCCGGACTCCCGTTAATTTCGCACCCTGCATGTATGTTGTTCAAAGGCAGTATAAGTTTTATAGTAGATGCACTGATTACACAGAGCATTGATGATGAGCATTGTGGAAGTATTCTGTAGTAATTGTAATAAGAAATAAGACTCCTGTCTCAGGAGTGTGTGGAGAAAAGTTAAATGTATCTAGAAATGCTTGATATATTTATAACTTGATGTGCAGTGAAATGCTACGTATTTATAAAAAAAAACGGGTGCCTTTTAACTTTTTAATTCGGAAAGTAGAGGATAGGTGAACCAGAAATGTTGAAATAGTTGCCAGTTGATACCTCTCAGAATCATTAACGAATGAATATTTTAATGAAATATGGAAGGTATCGATCTTCATCATTGAGTAATAGGCTTGCATGTGTGTGACAAGCCCTAATATATTACAGGTAATCCTTGTTTGATGGCAATCTGGTTTGTGTTGCTTTGTTATTACCTTGTTAAGGATTAGTTAGGAAACATACTCATGTAGTCTTGCAAAGCTACGGTATTACGTCAATCGGGTGCCACCTGCTATTCAATACAATCTTATAACACATAGTGCAGGGACGTAATTTAACCCCAAGCGTAAGCCAGGTACTCTTCAGTAAGCATAATATCAGCGATGGTTCCTCTTAAGTGAGTATCAGTCAGGGATGGTACGTCTTTAATGTGGCAGCCATTTATTGATATTGTCATCTGTTCACGCACCTTACTTCACCATGTAGATTAAATAGTATTGTAAATAACACTCTTTCCGTATTATACAATGTGTTTGGACTGGCCAAATATTCCCTAGAACTCCCCCCCCCTCCCACTATCATACAAATTTAACATTTGTTCCTGTAGTGCGATATACATCAAATAGTATCAGTTTTAAGAGATACATTAATGATAATGAACAAGGAATACCTGTAAAATTGATGCTTACGTGTTACCAATGTCCAGCATTCTGTAAACATCGTTTGTTTATCTCATTATAATAATCTACTTAATGCTCGGATAGTATTGAAAAAAAGTAGGCAGTTTTGTGTACAAACGCTCGAGCAAGAACAATTCTATTTTGCTATGTGAAGCTACATAGTGTTCGCGCGTCAAGATGAAATAAATTTGGGAGTTGAGCCCAACTCTGACAATCACTGTTTAAATTTGGTTCTGTGGTGTTACGGATCTCTACTGTAAATTTCAAGCTAACCGTGTTAATACACTTGAATAGAGAGAATAGCAGATCCTGAAAGACTCCTCGCAAGCGTTCTATCAGTCTAATTAACTCGAGAAAATGCTCCCGCTATAGCAAAAAAAAACGTCAGCGTTTTTTTCTATTTCATTCAAAGTTCATTAACGAGGGAAAATGTTTAAAAAATCGGTTCGAAAAACAAACGCACGCGACAGACGTACGTAATGTGATTGCGTTGATTTACAGAAAGACGATGTGTTTTTACGACGTATGCACGGCGAGCGTGTCACGCAGAATGGGGGAGGGGGTCAACGAAATGTTTGCTGCTAATAATGAACGACGCTCAACATGCATAACAACTACGAGAGTACGTGCTAAGAATACACGCCACCTGGCGGAGCATACAGCGTCGACGTATGGTCGGCTGTCTTCTACTAACACTACTAAAGGCTGACACTATTAGACCAACACCGCATCGTGTTAGAGAACAAACAATTTACTCGCTGAAATTAATTGTGTTAGCGTCTCTCTCTCTCTCTCTCTCTCTTTCTCTCTCTCTCTCTCCTCTACTCTCTCTGTGTGTGTTGGATGCTGTGTGTGTGTGTGTGTGTGTGTGTGTGTGTGTGTGTTGTGTGTGTGTGTGTTGGTGTGTGTGGTGCGCCTGTGTAGTGTGTGTGTGTGTGTGTGTGTGTGTGTGTGCCGTGCCGTGCGTGGTGCTGCCGTGCGGCGTGCGTGCCGTTGCGTGGCGTGCGTGCGTGCTGTGTGGTGTGTGTGTAGTGGTCTCTCTCTCTTCTCTCTCTCTCTCTCTCTCTCTCTCTCATCTCTCTCTCTCTCTCTCTCTCACTCTGTTGGTGTGCTCGTGTGCGCCGCGTACGTGCGTGCGTGCGATGCATGGCCCGCTTAGTGTTGGCGCTGGGACGTGTGTGTTAGAACCTCGCAAGCCTTCCATAGCTAGCCACTAAATAACTAGCTCACGCAACAAACTGATAAACAACAGAACAGCGGGGTTCTATGAAGAGTATAATAGTAGTAACTGTATTATTATCGAACAATTGTCACCGACGATCCAACGCATACAACGCATAAAAATTAACGCGGACATGCAACACAATTTATCTCCACAACCTTCGGACATAGATCTCTCTATCTGCCGCTGAACCCTTTTCTCTTTCCTCAACAGCGAACCCACCTCTGCCTTCTGTACTGTCCTGTCTGCCTCCCGTCTGTCTGTTTCTTCACTCTCACCTACCCTCGCTCTCTTTCATTCTCCCTCATCTCGATCTCTCTCCTCTCTCCTCATCGTCGTCGTCTCGTCTCTCGCTCTCGTCTCTCCTCTCTCCTCTTCTCTCTTTTCTCGCTACTGCTTCTACGACCCTCTCCGCTTTCGTCTCTCTTTCAGCCGCGCGCTCGTCCGCTTTCTTCATCTCTCTCCATCTCTCTCCTCCTCTTCTCTCTGTTCTCTCCTCTCTCTCTCTCTCTCTCTCTCCTCTCTCTTCTCTCTCTCTCTTCTCTCTCCCTCCCTCCCTCTCTCTCTCTCTCTCTCTCTCTCTCTCTCTCTCTCTCTCTCTCTCTCGCTCTCTCTACAAACAGCCATGGCAGATGACGCTTACACACAACACAGTCGGCGATTGCTAAACCGATCCGCAAGCAGAACGCACACGTACAAAAATTGCTGCTATCATAATCATAGCTACACACAAAATGTAGCTAGTCACAAACTGCATATAAGAATCGAAACGCCGCCGACGGACACGTTTCGTTACGTACGACAGCTATAGAAGGGAAATAACTATAACGCAAAAGCGTACACTTGAGTTTGTACAGTTAAAATGATGGCGATACCGAACAAGCGAGAGCAGTGAGAACTGGTACTGATATGGCAAAGAACATTAAAAACTAGACAGTATGCCTTGCTCGTCCTTCACTAACCTGACCCCCTACTAGACAGTCGACCTAGCTGGATATATATATATATATATACATACATACATACATACATACATATATATATATGTATGTATATCTTACTATCACAACCTTCACCCCCAGGGTATTCACGCACGCGAAATTAGCTACACAAAACAACACTCAGGTCCTTTGACAAGAATAATGTTAACAAATCGAGTCAAAAATGTAAAAACCGCCCGAATAAAGGGAGGGAAAACCGGCACTTGGCGCGCGCGCACGAACACGAAGAAATCCGCGAACAACAACTGCGCCCTCTGGCGGCGTAGATCCGCATGCACATGGCGACATGCGGTGTCAGTCTAACTACTCGTTCTTTCGTCGGCGAGCCGAGACGTGCTGCTGCTATGAAACGCGCGTGGCGTGCGGATGGACGACATTCACAAGTGTTTTTTTCTACAGACACAGGAGATACATCATTTTCTCGACGGGCATAAGTGATTTCGGTAAAAAAATGCACACCAGATGGCGCTGCCTCTGCCATGACGTCACATGGGCGGGGGTTGGGGGGAGACACGTGAGACAAATACATACATGGTCGGTGGGCGCACGAGGCAGACGATATATATGCGCTAATTATCGCCATGTAGCTCTACCGTCGGTGATACCCCGGAAATATGCCGGTGCTGCCATCTACCGTCGCTCACGCACACTAACCTTAATTGATTTATCGTCGTCAGTAACCTTGCATCATTCGCAATGCGGAGTGTAATTAAACAACCATTAGTTAATAAAATCATTAGTTTTTACCTTTATTCACTTCGACCTCGATCCGCCGCCCGATTCTGAACGGTCGATCGAGTTTTCGGCGAATGTCAAATCATTTAAAAGGTGGCGCCACTAGCCGCCGACACGTACACGGGAAACGTTACAAAACTACGGCAGCCGGTGACGTCACCACGCACGCGAAATGCTCGATGTGTGAAAACCCCAAAACTCGTCTCAAAACTCGCCACCGCTATCGATATAAGTATATATACAGGAACGAATGAGACTGCCGCCCCATGCCGCGCCTCGCTGCTCTCCTCTCCCGATTCCGTGGAAAGTAAATGCATTGGGGAACGTCTAAAACCGCGCGGGAGAATCTCGCATCGTGTTCCGGACGCCCGCCGACGGTCGCCGTGGCAACGCTCTCTCGGGGTCCGCCAGGTGGAGCCACGTCATGAGATCCGAGTAGAAAACGCGTTTCGGCGCTCCTAAGTACGATCAGTAAAAAATACTCTGCGTTGGTAGCATGGTGTGCACCTTGCCAGACAACGACCCTGAGAATAACGTGGGTGGTGGTAGTGCAGCGTGTGGTAGCGGGTTCAGTGTAGGGGTAGTGCATAGGGCAACGTGAGAGCAGAGAGGCAGGCAGTGCACAGGCCGTGTACCTATCACTCCCGGTCAACGCGCGTGACCAGCAATACTCCCGATCTCACATCTCGCGAAAATTACAGCATGCATCGCCTGACAGCGTCTACCTCCAACTTTCACGCGGGTGGTGGGACTCACACGGACCCTCGCCGAACCAAACGCGAGAATTATGTCGCACAGTTGTCCATTTCTCGCGGCTAAATGTGCCAACCAATGTCAGATTGAGTCATCGATAAGGTTGGCAGGCATGGTGACACGAACAGAGTAGAGGTTTGTTGCATTGCATGCTTACCGGAATACGAACGGGTTTAAAAAGTCCGAAAAACCACCTGGAATTCCGGACATTGACTTCACGCAGAAATAGGACCAAGGTAAAAATGAAGACGTTGGAGGCACCGCAATCGTAACGAACTACAGAGACAGATCGTGCTGACCCTAGTAGCATCAACTACATTAATCAGCCTTAGTCCTATCTCCTGGAATGTACTCAATGCCTTCTACAGATATGACAGGGGTGACGTTGAATCAAATTGGGGTGATGGCAGGGAGGGGGAAGAAAGGGTTAGTTTCGCATTTCCACCTGCAGGACCTGATGGGCTGACAGATTTTGTCTGACCAAGCATAGCCACGGATCACACAACATTCCTTTGCGCGAGTTTCGCTTTGTATTCCAGCAGAAGGAGAGAGGTCGCGCCACACGTGATGGGAACCTTCCTTTCCACGGTCACAATTCGTGTCTCTCCGCGGGAGAAGGGCGGGCAGTCACACGTGACGGAAGACACATTCCTTTCCACGGCCACACGATTTATTTCGCAGCAGAAGGAGGGAGGGGGTTGCGGATCAACAGAACATTTCGTTGCACTGTCACGATTGGTCTCTCCGTGGGAGAGAGAACGGTCGCACACGAACGCATCGTTCCTTCTCACTGACAAACGACTGCGTCTCCCGGCAAAAGAAGGGGCGGGGAGGTCACAGACGAACCGAACATTCTTTCGCACGGCTCCGTGAATTCCTCTGCCCTCAGGAGAGGCTTGGGCACTGGGGCCAACACTGGCTGGGGCCAGTCCAACCACCCAGGTGGGGCCACCACCCAGGTCCAACCAACCTCGGTTGGGCCAGACCACCCAACACTGGGTGGTCCCAGTCCAGTGTTGAGACCAACACTGGACCAACACCGGGCGTTGGGACTGGGACTTTAGAGTTGCCTTTCTTACAGGCAGGCACGCTCGTCCGTGACCCGCCGCCACCACCTAGAGGGTCGTCCTACACGCGGCTGCGGACACGCGAACACACACATCATCGTCATCGTCGGTAATCATGCGTGCGAGGCGGTGGATTCACACTCACTGTCTCTGCAGGTTGCGCCACTAGCAGCAGTCGCGCGTCTGCTTGTCGACTGCTCCGCCCGGCAACGGTTGCCGCGGGCAGCGCGCTTCCTTACACACGCGCGTTGTCAGACTATGGAAGCACTTACAGAATGAACACGCGCGGGAAACACATCGCGGCTTTCGGTCTGGTCCGCCCGCGATTCGGGTGCGCCGGACGAGCACAGCGCCACCTGGTGGTCAAGCGCGCACGCGACACGACTCCGATGCCACCTGGCGGTCGCTGCGCGTCATTACGACATGACACGACACCACCGCGCTGCGTGCGCGCACACGGCTACGGACACCACGCCGCCTCATCGCGGTTATGGAAGGACGCGCGGCATCGGCAGGACCACGCACGTGCGCGCTGCAACATGCTGCGACACCATCGCGTCGCCCGATGTCCGCGACAATAGACGACCATGCTGCATCGCGGCTATGGAAGGAAACACTCGCTGCCTCGCTCAGTAGTCGGAGTCGAAATACGAGTCGAGACCTCCTCCGCCTCCCCCTCCGCCCCCTCCTCCGTACGCCCGGTCGTGCGGCGTCGCGGCCTGCGTCGCGCTGCCCACCACCTCCATCCAGCGGCCGAAGAGGTACTCGCTCTCCGCGCGGAAGAAGTAGACGTGGTTCTTGAACTGCAGCTTGAAGACGAGGTCCTTCTGGATGGCGTCGCACGGCTCGGGCGTCGACGCCGCGTAGCCGAGCACCGGGAGGCTCGCGAGCGGCGCGTCGTCGTTGAACGTCTTGTAGAAGAAGAGGCAGAAGTTCGCGAAGACGACCCACAGCTTCTGCCAGCCGTCCGAGTTCTTGAACTTGCGGAGGAGGTATCCGCTGAGCTGCGCGGCGGCGGCGCGGCGGTAATCGCGCGCACCGACGCTCGCGTTGCGGTGCCAGCAGACGTGCGTCGACGTGTTGCCGCGCTGCTGGAAGCTGCGCTCGCGAGCCTCCGGCGTGTCGTCGTCGCCCGCGCCCCCGCGTCCGTCGTCTGCGTCGTCACGGAGACGCAGCGCGGGGGGACGCGCGGCGGCGTCGTCGTCCCGCCCCGCCGCAGCGATCGCGCGGTTGATGTCCTCCACCCAGCGGTACTTCTCCTCCTCGCTGCTCGCGGCGACGTTGATCGCCCGGCTGCCGTTGTAGAGCGCGAAGCAGTGCGGCACGGCAACGCGCGACTCCGGCGTCTCCTCGACGACCATGCCGCGCACCGCCAGCTGCCCGTGAACCTTGAACTGCAGGTAGGGCTGCGAGGTGCGGTTCGCGTACACCAGCGCGTCCGAGAACAGGAAGAACATCCGCTGCTGGTACCCGCGCTTCGAGAACTTCTGCATGCACCCCTCGCGCACGAACGCGCGCCGCGCGTCCACGACCCCGTCCACGCCGCCGAGGTCACGCTGAACCTCGATCAGCTTGACGAGATTGTCGCAGGCTCGGCGCGCGTCCGCGCGAGCGTCGAGCGTCGCCGTGACGCCGGCGAGAGCCGCGCGGAGGTCGGCGGCGTCCGCGTGCGACGCGCCGTAGTAGTGCAGCATCGTCTCCAGCACGCGGCGGTAGTGCAGCAGCCGCTGCGCCGGTTTCACCGCGAGCAGGTTCAGCGGGAGGTAGCAGTCGCGGCGCGTCTCGAACGCGCGCCGGAACCGCGCGAGGGCGCCACCGGCGCGGCACGCGGCGTCGAGCGCAGACAGCGCGGGCGCGAGAGCGTCCAGGTAGGTGGCGTACGCGTCGAGGTCGAGCCGGGTGAGGAAGACGTCGCCGACGCGGTTGCACACCGCGGCGGCGCCCCCTGCCGGACGCGTCTCCCACGCGGCGAGGCGCGCCTCGAGTTCCTTCATGACGGCGCAGTGGACGCGGTGGATCGGTTCGACGAGCGAGACGATGGTGCCGAGCGCCGCCGCGTCGTCTAGTGGCGCCATCTCGCGGCGGAGAGCGACGGTGATGACCTCGAGGTCGGTGCGGTACGTCCGCTCGGTCGATAGCAGCTCCTTGCACATGTAGTAGGAGCGGTCGTGCGGGTAGGCCTTGCGCTTGAGGGGCACGGCCGGGGGCTCGTGCGGGATCACGTGCAGCGGAGAGGGCGACGACGCGGTAGGTGGCGCCCCGTTGTGGGCGTTGTGGGCGTTGTCGTTCTCCTTCAGTGCGTGGATCTCCTCCTCCTTGCTGCTCGGTTCTTTCTGCTTGACCTCCTCCTGCTCCTCGTCCTCCTCGTTCTTTTCGTCCTGCACTTCGTTCTCCGCCTCCTGCCGATTCTGCTGCTGCTGTTGTTGTTGCTGCTGCTGTTGGTAGAGTTGCTGCTGTTGCTGCTGCAGCTGCTGACGCCACTGCTGCTGCTGCTGCTCGAATTCCGGCTCGGACGGCGGCGGCGGCGGCACATCCGGGGGCGGGATGTATGGAATCTCCGGTCGCGAAGGCACGTTCGGCTGTTTCCGCGGCGACTCGTCCGGCGACGGCGGCGCCCCCTCCTCGACGTCGGCCGTCACGGTGCCCGGTGGCGCCACCTCTGGGCTGGACGCGCTCTCGCGGCGCGGTGGCGGTGGGCTCGGGGACAGGCCGCGCGCCTCAGGCAGTCTCTGCGGCGGCAGCATCTCGATGCGCGGCGGCGGGGTGGACGGGGTCAGCGCCGGGGTCACCTCCCTACTGCTCGCGCTCGCAAAGTCCCCGCCGCGCTCGCTCCGCGGCGTCGTCACGTCGCTTCCCGCCGCCGCCACCAGGTGGTGCGACGCCCCGCTCGTCTCTGACCCGCGACGCACCATCCGCGGCTCGCTGAGCGCGGATGAGCGCGGCGTTGATCCGCGGCGCGGGCCCGCCGCCGCCGCCGAGATGTCCGAGACTTCGAGACGTGCGTCCGCTGAGAGTGCGCGCGAACGGCGCGCGCTTCACGTAGCCGTCCCGCACGTCGTCCACCATCTCCTTCATCGTGCGACCGCTGTAGCGGAACTGCGATCCCTTGCTGAGCAGCGTCTTCCGTCGCCGCGGGATGCGCGCGACCGTTGCGCAGCGGAAGAACGCGTGGTGCTCGACGCACTTCTTCCAGAAGTTCTTACAGCGGTCGCGGTCGTCGAAGTAGAACTCGACCGTGTCCTTGTAGTAGCCGTGTCCCTCCGGGTGCAGCTTGACGAGGAAGCGCCGCCGCTTGAAGCTCAGCTTGCGTACCTTCGCCCACGAGAACGTGTTGATCTTCGTGAACTGCTGGAACACGTGCAACCCGAGGTGAGCGACGGCGAGGTTCAGCGGAACCCCCTCGTGGTCGCGCGCGGAGTGAACCTTCACGCCGTACAACTCGACCTTGCGCGCGATGTCCAGGAGCATGTAGTCAGCGTCCGCCGGCGACAGCCCGACGTGCCGGCGGTGATTGTCCATGATCTGTCGCTCGAGATCGTCGCACTGATGCGGAACGAACTTGTAGTGCGAGAGGTAGGAATGATCCGGGTAGTCCTCGCTCGTGAAGTCCCCGCACTCGGCCTGCACGACGTAGGACGCGAGGAGGGCGGCGGTGGCGTCGTTGCACGGCATTGCGCCCGTCACCAGGTCGCGCTTTATCTGCAGCGCGAACAGGTAGCGCGTGTACTCCTCCTCCAGCTGGCCCGGGTCCGGCGTGTAGAACTTGACGGCAAAGTTGAAGCGAAGCGTGGGGAGTCCGCACACCTGTAACGATGGTGCGAGAGAGTAATTAACGAATAACAATGGTGATGATGATGGTGATGACAATTACAATGGTGATGATGATGGTGATGACAATTACAATGGTAATGATGATGGCAAAATGATAATAATAAAGGTAATAATAAGGGTAAAAATAATAACAACTAGAGCACTTGGAGAGCGCAGGCCGCCAAGGCAGCTCAATTCTCTCACTGTAAAAATTTTTATTAATTAATTAATTAAATAATTAATTGAATCCGGATCACCACCAAAATGTAATCAATTCCCAAGTTACCCCATTTCTGACCTATCCTGAAAATTTTATTAATTGATTAATTAATTAATTAATTGGGTCCGGATTACCACCAAAATCTAATCAATTCTAAGTTACCCCATTTCTGACCTTTCCTGAAAATTTTATGACAATCCTTCCAGAACTTTTCTAGTTAGGCTGTACACAAACAAACCAACGCACAAACCCACAAACCAACAAACACACGCTGGTAAAAACATGCCAACCCCTTGGCAGAGATAATAATAATAATAAAAATAATAATAATAATAATAATGATGACGATGATTACAACAACAACAAAATAATGATGATGATGATAATAATTATAATTATTATTAATAGTATATAACGATAACCCCGGATTCATAATAATCTGAGAAGGTCCTTGCTGTGACAGCGATCGCGTGCAATAGAGCCAAGCACAATATATTAGCAACAGTAGATAATGTATTTCCATTTACTGCCATTTACAGGGATAGTGACTGTCACAATGTTTGCATAATGGCATGTTTTAGGGTAATAAATATTTTACTGCTTCTGCTTCTGTTGCTGCTGCTGCTGCTGGTGCTGCTGCTGCTAAAACGTCTGTTACTGCTACTGCTACTAAAAAGAGCGTAGCTGAAGCATTCTGTCTAGCGGGGGGTGGGGGTGCAAAGCTAGATGGCCTCTTGGCAGTTGACCTTGGCCAATTCACCATTGACTACTATATTGGTCTGGAGAGAGCCCCACCCTAACCCCAACCTTAAGCCTAACCATATCTTAATCCTAACCATATCTTAATCCTAACCCTAACCCTAACCTTAACACCCACCCTAACCCCAAACCCTACCCTAATTCTAACACCAACCCTAACCTTAATCCTAACTCTAACCCCAACCTTAGCCCTACCCCAACACTACCCTAACCTTAACCTCTACTCTAACCCTAACCCACCCCTAACCCTCACCCTCACCCTAACCCCACCCTAACCGTACTCTCACCTGTTTCCAGAAGGCCTTGTCGAGGTCCAGCCAGCAGCGGTTCCCGAGCAAATCCGTGAACTCCAGCCCGAAATAGTCGCTCTCCAACAAGTTCAGGTTCTTGCACACCTGCTGGTAGAGCACCTTCCCCAGAGCCTTCTGCGGCACCTTGAACAGGCCCTCCGTGTCGTCGAGCATGACGACGCGAGCGAGGATGTACTTGCCTTTACGCGGCGTGTCCGTCGACACGGGCGTGATGCTGCCGCCGCTCGCAAGCCCTGTCCGCGGCGGGCTGTCGCATCGCCGCGGCAACGACGACGAGTTTGCGTTGTGCGCCATGGCGACGGCGACGTCAGCGTAGGTGGCGCCGGCGATGCAGCGGGGGGTCTCGTCGCATGTCCGTCCCGCGATCGCGAGGTGCGGTCGCCGCTAGGCGGCGCTGCCTGTCCTTCGCGGGTTTTGGTATTTTTTTTCCCCGATTTCTTTTTTTGCTCACTGGGGCGCGCTCTCGTCGGTGACGTCGATTATCGCCAGGTGGCGCTGTCACAATTCGATCGGCGCACTTTACACAGGAGTTTGTTGTGTGTGTTTGGTTTTCATTGTTGTCGTCGAGGCGGTTAGTCCAAACGGTCACACGCGAGTTTCGGCAA
>NW_014578807.1:48656-53526 GCF_000485595.1 Priapulus caudatus
CACCACACACACACACACACACACACACACACACACACACACACACACACACACACACACACACACACACACACACACACACACACACACACACACACACACACACACACACGCACACACACCACACACACACGCACCGGGTTTCTTGCTGGTCGTATTATCTCAGGCGGCAGTTCTTATGCGTTGACACGCACCAGCGTCTTTATTGATCAACCTACTGCTCCCGACAAAAGCCGAAAAGCCCCGTTGCTTGACGTTTGTGTGCTGCTATTGACTTTTTTGTGGCAGCTAACAAAAGGTGCAGGTCGCGTAAGGAAGGGGGTGGCTCGAATAGAAGTGTCTTCCAACATCGTGTGGTCGATGCGAAGGAAACTGTGGGAATAATCATGTCTCCCTCTATCTCATCCTTACATCTCCACACAGACCTGCCTGTATGGTCTCCCTCTATCGTTCATCCTTACATCATCCACACAGACCTGCCTGTATGTCTCCCTGTCTAATCTCATCCTCTACACTCCACACAGACCTGCCTGTATGCTCTCCTCTATCTCATCCTTACACCTCCGACACGACCTGCTGATATGTCTCCCTCCTCTCTCATCCTTACACCTGCCACACCAGACCTGCCTGTATGTATCCCTCTAATCTCATCCTTACATCTCCACACGACCTTGCCTGTATGTCTCCCTCTATCTCATCCTTACATCTCACACAGCCGTTGCGTGTTATATCTCCCTCTATTTCTCATCCCTTACACCTCACACAGACCTGCCTGTTGTCTCCCTCTATCTAATCCTTACATAATCCACACAGACCTGGCCTGTATGTCTCCCTCTATCTCATCCTTACATCTTCCCAACAGACCTGCCTGTATGTCTCCCTCTTATCTTATTCTATACATCTCACACAGACCTGCTGTATGTCCCCTCTATCTCATCACTACATCTCCACACAGACCTGGCCTGTATGTCGCCTCTCTATTCTATCCTTATCGTCCACACAGACCTGCCTGTATGTCTCCTCTTATCTCATCTCTTACACCTCCACACAGGACCTGCCTGTATGTCTCCCTCTATCTATCCTTTACACCTCCACACAGACCTGCTGTATGTCTCCCTCTATCCTCATCCTTACACCTCCACACAGACCTGGCTGTATGTCTCCCTCATATCTCATCCTTACCCTCCACACAGACCTGCCTGGTATGTCTCCTCTATCTCATCCTTAACATCTCACACAGACCTGCCTCTATCTCATCCTTACACCTCCACACAGACCAGCCTGTATGTCTCCACTCTATCTCATCCTTACACTCCACACAGCCTGCCTGTATGTCTCCCTCTATTCATCCTTACACCTCCACACAGACCTTGCTGTAATGTTCTCCTCTATCTTCATCCGTTACACCATCCACACAGACCTGCTGTTATGCTCCCTCTACTCATTCCTTACACCTCCACACAGACCTGCCTGTATGTCTCCCTCTATCTCATCCTTTACATCTCACACAAGACTCCTGTATGTCTCCCTCTATCTCATCCTTACATCTCCACACAGCACCTGCCTGTATGTCCCCTCCTATCTCATCTTACATCTCCACACAGACCTGCCTGTATGTCTTCCTCTATGCTCATCCCTTACACACTCCACACAGTAACCTGCCTGTATGTCTCCCTCTATCTATTCCTTACATCTCCACACAGACCTGCCTGTATGTCTCCCTCTATCTCATCCTTACATCTCCACACAGACCTGCCTGTATGTCTCCCTCTATCTCATCCTTACACCTCCACACAGACCTGCCTGTATGTCTCCCTCTATCTCATCCTTACACCTCCACACAGACCTGCCTGTATGTCTCCCTCTATCTCATCCTTCCAACCTCCACACAGACCTGCCTGTATGTTCTCCCTCTATCTCATCTTACACCTCCAACACAGGACCTGCCTGTATGCTCTCCCTCTATCTCATCCTTGACATCTCCATAACAGGACCTGCCTGTATTGTCTCCCTCTATCTCATCCTTACACCTCCACACAGACCTGCTGTATGTCTCCCTCTATCTATCCTTAACACCTCCACACAGACCTGCTGTATGCTCTCCCTCTATCTCATCCTTACACCTCCACACAGACCTGCCTGTATGTCTCCCTTATCTCATCCTTACACCTCCACACAGACCTGCCTGTATGTCTCCCTCTATCTCATCCTTACACCTCCACACAGACCTGCCTCTATCTCATCCTTACACCTCCACACAGACCTGCCTGTATGTCTCCCTCTATCTCATCCTTACACCTCCACACAGACCTGCCTCTATCTCATCCTTACACCTCCACACAGCCTGTATGTCTCCCTCTATCTCATCCTTACATCTCCACACAGACCTGCGTATGTCTCCCTCTATTCTCATCCTTACACCTCCACACAGACCTTGCCTGTTGTCTCCTCTATCTCATCCTTACACCTCCACACAGGACCTGCCTTGTATGTCTCCTCTATCTCATCCTTACATTCTCACCACAGGACCTGCCTGTATGTCTCCCTCTATCTCATCCTTACATCTCCACACAGACCTGCCTCTATCTCATCCTTACACCTCCACACAGACCTGCCTGTATGTCTCCCTCTATCTCATCCTTACATCTCCACACAGACCTGCCTGTATGTCTCCCTCTTCTCATCCTTACATCTCCACACAGACCTGCCTGTATGTCTCCCTCTATCTCTCCTTACACTCACACAGACCTGACCTGGTATGTCTTCCCTCTATCTCATCCTTTACACCTCACACAGACCTGCCTGGTATTGTCTTCCCTCTATCTCATCCTTACATCTCCACACGGACCTGCCTGGTATCGTCTGCCTCTATCTACTCTTACACTTCCACACCGACCTGCTGTTATGTCATCCCTCTATCTCATCCTTTACACCTCACACAGACCTGCCTTGTATTTCTCTCTCTATCTCATCCTTACACTCCACACAGACCGGCCTGTACTGTCCCCTCTAGCTCATCCTTACATCTCCACACGGACCTGCCTGGTATGTCTGCTGCTATCTCATCCTTACACCGTCCACAAGAACTGCACTGTATGTCTCCCTCTATCTTCATCCTTACACCTCACACAGACTGCCTGTATGTCTCCTCTATTCATCCTTACAATCTCCACACAGACCTTCCCGTATGTCTCCTCTAATCTCAGCCCTTACACCCTCCACACAGACTGCTGTATGTCTCCCTCTATTCATCCTTACATCTTCCTCACCAGACCTGCCTGTATTTGTCTTCCCCTCTATCTCATCCTTAATTCCACCAGACCTGCCTGTATGTCTCCCTCTATCTCATCCTTACATCTCCACACAGACCTGCCTGTATGTCTCCCTCTATCTCATCCTTACATCTCCACACAGGACCTGCTGTATGTCATCCTCTATCTCATCCTCTACACCTCACACAGACCTGCCTGTATGTCTCCCTCTTATCTATCCTTACACCTTCCACACAGACCAGCCTGTTTGTCTCCTTATCTCATCCTTTACATCTCCCACACAGAAACCTGCGCCGTATGTCATCCCTCTATTCATCCTTACTCTCACACAGACCATGCCTGTATGTCTCCCTCTACTCTCAGGCCTTACAGTTCTCCCACACAGACCTTGCCCTGTATGTCTCCAATCTAATCTCATCCTTACATTCGCCACACAGACCTGCTGTAATGTCTCTCTCTATCTCATCCTTACATCTCCACACAGAACCTTCGCCTGTAATGTCCTTCTCTAATCTCATCCTTACATCTCCACACAGACCTGCCTGTATGTCTCCCTGCTATCTCATCCTTACACGCTCACACAGACCTGCCTGTATGTCTCCCTCCTACTTCTTCAATCCTTTACACCTTCCACACAACTGCCTGTATGTCTCCCTCTATCTCATCCTTACATCTCCACACAGACCTGCCTGTATGTCTCCCTCTATCTCATCCTTACACTCCACACAGACCTCCTCTATCTCATCCTTACACCTCCACACAGACTGACCTGTATGTCTCCCTCTATCTCTCCTTACACCTCCACACAGAACCTGGCCTGTAATGTCTCCCTCTATCTATCCTTACATCTCACACAGAGGGCCGGTGCGCGTGTATGTCTGCCAACTATATTTNTGTGTGTACACGCTATAGGGCCGCGTGTGGACACGCTATAGGGCCGTGTGTGTACACGCTATAGGGCCGCGTGTGTACACGCTATAGGGCCGTGTGTGGGGCCGTGTGTGTACACGCTATAGGGTCGTGTGTGTACACGCTATAGGGCCGTGTGTGTACACGCTATAGGGCCGTGTGTGTACACGCTATAAGGCCGCGTGTGCACATGCCATAGGGCCGCGTGTGGACACGCTATAGGGCCGCGTGTGGACACGCTATAGGGCCGTGTGTGTACACGCTATAGGGCCGTGTGTGTACACGCTATAGGGCCGTGTGTGTACACGCTATAGGGCCGTGTGTGTACACGCTATAGGGCCGCGTGTGTACACGCTATAGGGCCGTGTGTGTACACGCTATAGGGCCGTGTGTGTACACGCTATAGGGCCGCGTGTGTACACGCTATAGGGCCGCGTGTGTACACGCTATAGGCCGCGTGTGTACACGCTATAGGGCCGTGTGTGGACACAGTATATAGGGCCGCGTGTGGACACACTATCACTGTGTAATGAACGATGTGTCGCGCAATTCCTTGTTATTAGCCGCAGCTGATAGCATTACCGCAATCAGCGGCCACTTCCTCTAATCAGCCTCCTCCTCCTCTCCCATCCTGCTCCTCCCCCCATCCTCCTCCTCCTCCTCCTCCCTCCCTCGTTCTCCCCCTCCCT
>NW_014578807.1:54900-55580 GCF_000485595.1 Priapulus caudatus
TCTCATCCCCGCTCCCATCCTCCCCTCCCTCTCTTTCTTACCCTCTCGCCATCACACTCTCATCCTCGCTCCCCTCCTCACCCTCCTCTCTTTCTTACCCTCTCGCCATCACACTCTCATCCTCGCTCCCCTCCTCCCCCTCCTCTCTTTCTTACCCTCTCGCCATCACACTCTCATCCTCGCTCCCCTCCTCACCCTCCTCTCTTTCTTACCCTCTCGCCATCACACTCTCATCCTCGCTCCCCTCCTCCCCCTCCTCTCTGTATTTAGGTTGAGGTGAGCTCAACCCTATGAGATCATTGATTAAGAGTGACGTCTTGTATGTATGTATGTATGACTACATCACTAACAGTAACAAGGCTGCTGTTGAGATGAGAAACAGTGTCAGTCAGCGTGCCTGGAGCTCACTACTCATACTGGCTCTCTTCACACACATACACGCACGCACGCACGCACGCACACACGCACGTACGCACGCACGCACGCACGCACGCACACACGCACACACGCATGCACACACACACACGCACGCACGCACGCACGAACGTACGCACGCACACACATACACACGCACACGCTCGCGCGCGCACACGCACGCACACGCACCCAGGGGCACACACACACACACACACACACACACACACACACACACACACACACACACACACACACACACACAC
>NW_014578808.1:0-2571 GCF_000485595.1 Priapulus caudatus
CTCGACTGGAGTTGTGCGCAGCAATCCTTGCTGTCGAAGTGGGCGAGACTGTAAGTGAAAGTTTAAACATTAGCCCTACAGTGTTCAGATATTACAGTGACAGCAGGGTTGTGTTAGGCTACATCCGCAATACGACACGCAGATTCTACACATACGTCGCCAACCGGGTTGAGCGAATCCTTCGTGCGACACGCCCTGAGCAATGGTTATATGTACCAACCGACCAGAATCCGGCAGATCAGGGTAGAAGACGTTTGATAGCAGCTGTCCAGCTTGCATCTAATGTGTGGCTATCAGAACCGGAACAATTGTGAAGGCGTGACAATGATAACCTTTCGGAGACCTACCCTCTAGTCTCTCCTGACAACGATAAGGAGTTGATACCACAAGTTGAGGTTGGCAACCGTAAAACCACAGTTGACGAAAGCATATCTGAAAAAAATTCTCGAGATGGTATAGATTTGTTGCTGCCATCTCTGTTCTCAAACGAGCTGCAAGGATCTTTAAAAGCAGAATAAAGCAAGGAGTTGACAAGGATAAATCGTCGGCATTCGATCTCTACAAGGAGGCAGAGCAATTTATCGTGAGACAACGAGATGCCTATTCTGAGGAAATTCTGAGGCTTTGGGATAGGAAACCTGTTCCCAATAACTGTGCTATCAGTCCTCGCAACCCATATTTGGACAATGATGACGTTATGCGGGTTGGACGTCGTCTCAATCAAGGTTGTCTCCCCATAGAAGAGACTACCCCAGTAATCTTACAGCTAAAAGTCATTTAGCAAGATTACTGGTACGTCACTTTCACGAGAAAATTGAGCAGTAAAGCAGGCTACTTACCGAGAGAGCCATAAGGAGCTATGGTTACTGGATAGTAGGAGTGAAGCGAGTTGTTTCCGCAATCATTCATCATTGTGTCACCTGCAGGAAACTACGTGGACGTTTGTAGCACCAGATGATGGCCGACTTGCCTGTTGACCGCCTCGCACCTGGACCACCTTTCACGTCTGTAGGTGTCGACATGTTCGGACCTTGTGCAGTGGTGTCCCGCAGAACGATGGGTGGATGCCACAGCAAGCGCTGGGCAATATTGTTTACCTGCTTGACTACTAGCGCAATTCATATTGAGGTCGTCGAGGACATGAGCAGCTCTGCGTTCATAAATTCTGTCCGTCGCTTCGTTGCCATCAGGGGTAACGTAAAAGAGTTCAGAACAGACAGAGGAACCAACTTTGTCGGTGTGACCAGGAGTCTCAGGATCCACACCGTTAACGTCGAAGACCGTCCTGTCAAGAAGTACACGTATGAATCGGTGTAACGCTGCAAAGCGTTACAGGCCAATAAGGCTACAAATTTAGGCTACACCGCCGTCGCAGTACGGATATTGCATTGATATCACTCGCGGCTAGATATTGCGCCCTGCCTATGGGGGCCCAATTAGTGTAGCGCAATATCTACATAGATACACTCGCGGCTAGATATTGCGCCCTGACGTACATATAAAAAACCTACCCTTCTCAAGGTTCAAATTCGCTTATAGAAATAGTTTATTACAACACTACGTGTAACACCTAGTGGATCCTTTATCACTTATTTGCTTATTTATATTATCATATAAACCATAAAATTCGTTTTAACGATTTAACGATAAACATCTTAAATCATACAAATTGTTGTATTGATACTGGATACAAGATTCTGGCTGCTAATCTTCAGAAAAACTCTACGACAAAATAACACTTTATAAAGTTCATGAAGAAAGTTCTAGAATCTGGAGCAGCTGAAGTCGCCTTACGACGAAAGAGGAAGTATGGTATCTACCAGTCTTCGGAGTGTACCACCCGAAGAAGCCTGACAAGATAAGAGGCTTGTTTGATTCTTTGGCAATGTATGAAGGCATATCACTGAATGGCACGCTCCTATCAGGGCCTAACCTACCCAACAGTTTGTTGGGAATTCTTCTGCAGTTTCGCAAGGATGCCTACGCTATCACAGGAGACATAGAGCAGATGTTCTACTCTTTCTTGGTACGAGAAGACCACCGTGACTTTTTGTGGTATCGCGACAATGACTCCGACCTTGACCTCATCGAATACCGGATGCAGGCTCATGTGTTTGGGAATAGCCCCTCACCGGCAGTCGCGGCATATTGTTTGCGCGAAACCGTCAAAGATGCGGCAGGAGATGTGAGTGAGTTTGTGAAGGAGAACTTCTATGTCGATGACGCACTCACCTCCCTACCCACAGCTAGGCAAGCTTTCGATATCATGACACAAACACAGCAGGTGCTCAAGGCTCAAGGGAACCTGAGGCTGCATAAGATAGCATCCAACAGCACTGAAGTCATGCAGGCATTTCCGGAGCAGGAGCTAGCAAAAGAATTTAAATCTCTGAGCTTAGACAAGGACCCATTACCTGGATAACGTAGTCTTGGCATGTCATGGGACCTGAACACCGATCATTTCACCTTCGATGTACAACTAGAGGTGAAACCTAACACACGGCGGAGAATGCTGTCCTCGCTAAATAGTATATTCGACCCCATGGGTTTCATAACACCCATTGCCGTACA
>NW_014578808.1:5170-32449 GCF_000485595.1 Priapulus caudatus
CGACCGAAGCATTTAAACTTCAATAAACAGAAGCGTTCTAGTCATGGTAAATATCTGACTTCTATTCTCGTCTATGTGTTTTGGCTTCACATACATACATCAACAATAGCTCAACACACTAGCGTTAAAACCAACGTTACATCGGGAGTTACCTGGATCTTCAATGTGCCACACTCCTCCCACATGGGAGGCGTGTGGGAGAGGATGATTGGTATCGCAAGCAGAATTCTTGACTCTATGTTACACGGAGGGGGTGTGAAGAACCTTACTTATGAGGTTCTCACTACCTTTATGGCAGAGGTATGTCCCATAGTGAATTCGCGACCAGTGGCACCTATAGCTACAGACCCAGAATGCCCTATGGTTTTTAGTCCTGCGACACTCCTGAATCAGAAAGTTGGCAGCGACCAATTGGCATGTGTCGACTTTGACCAGAAGGATATCTACCTTGAACATTGGAAGACAGTTCAAGTCCTCTCCAATGCATTCTGGACACGCTGGAGTAAAGCTTAGCCTCAGACCTTACAGGTCCGTCGTAAGTGGCGAGAAAGCCAGCCTGACATCAAAAGTGGTGACATTGTATTATTTAAGGATAAGGAGCTGCCGTGAAGTGAGTGGCACATGGGCATTGTTGAAAGTGCTATGCCTAGTGAGAGTGATGGTAAAGTTCGAAAGGCTCAAGTCATGATTCTTGGAGGAGGAAGGACTGGGGTTCAGTCGGCCTGTAACCGAGCTAATACGCCTGATTGACTGACTGTCTATCTGTGACGCGAATAGTTTATGATAAATAATCGCGTTATTGGTTGTGTATTGATTGGCTAGTGGTGATATCTAATATACATCAGACGGAGAGTGTACTGGATTGTCAGTCTCACAGATGTTACATTCGGTGCAGTACAACCGGAGACCGGATCATTCTCCCTGCGTGCGGTTATTTGTGGCTAGGTAGCCTCGTTTTCGTTTCATTATTACTGCCTCGTCTTTGTTACCAACGCGGGTTTTAAAATACATGGCTGTGTTTCTAAGTTTCTCTTAAAAGTTGAAGTTAGTGTTGCTGGAGGTCGCCCCAACGTAAGTTTATAAATTATAGCACTGTAGTTTTGATAACAAGATGCAGTAGAGATATTTTCGCAGTATTGCTTAACAGTAACAGTAACAGTAATCTACTGTGTAATGCGTGATCCGTGTGATGTAGTGCAGTTTGTAAGTGCATGTATGTTTGTTAGTCCATTTTCATTTGGTGAAGTAAGACTCCTGTATTTGTATTTTTAGTTCTTACGCTGTATCGTGTGGATGAATAAAGAAAGCAAACCGAGTTCACCCACTCGAAGCGTTAGCTATGTGTATATTGCCGTATATCCAAAAGCAAAGGGCAGCATATAGGCCAAGAAAGAATAATAACGTCTTTATATTTACCTGTCCAGTGAGCCTTGCTCGCTTCACTGCCGTCGTTATAACGTTTATCTTGCGCAGTTAATCTTCCCTTTTTAACTGCCTCTACTGGGGAATCTGACTCGCTTGGTTCCTGTTAGGCCTTTCGCCTCTTGGACGGTTTCGAATCTCGTTCACCGTCCGTATCCTGCAATAAATATTCTTCCATTTCAAGACTTGTGGCTCTACTCTCCGCCTCCGCCAGGGTGTAGATGATTGCGTCATCAGGCTCCTGAGCCTCAAGGTCACTTGCAGATGGATCCTTCGCGATTGGATCAACTGCACGAGACTTTGACGGCTGCGGTTGCTCCGTAGAATCCGCTGAAGCCTGCGATTTGGGTGTGTGATGCAATGACTGAGTGGAACGTCTTCCCCCTCAAAGTCATCATCGATATAACGATCTTTGTCGGGCGGATATGCCGGTATCGCTGCCCTTTGTGACTGGCATTGGATGAAAATCCTTGCATGGGTTTTGTCCGCGATTACTGACGTACGTGCCTGTTTGCATGTTGTTGGCAGTACACTTGCAAGTTGTACGTTTCATCTTCTTTATACCTTTATATACAACTGTTACACACAGAAAAAGGACTGCCTACAAGGCCTATTGGGAGAATGTCTATCCTTTCAAACTTGTACGGATGGCTGCATCCCCGCGGCTGTCTCGCTGCTGCTGCTGCCATGGTGTGCTATTTTGGTAGTTACAATCTGGGGGCATTTAATATTAGTATATCGTGCTAGGACCCAATCTATCTCATTGCTGCCTTTCCATTTCATCAAAAACATGAGCTCTCTGCTGGACTCGATTGTGCCCATGATGCACTCTGGTTGGAGTCCTCGCGCGAAGCCACGTGAATTCGAAGAGTCCTGCTCCTCCTTCTTTTCTTCTTTCAACTTTCGTTCGGGTTCCTGCATCGATCTTCACGGTCTAATTTCGCTTCAGGCTCCCCGTATGTCAATGGAGGTTCAGGATGGTGAGAAGGGCAGTAGGATTGGGTGATAAATTGTGTGGCGGCTTATTTAATAATAAAAAAACTATTACTTAGTTAAATTACGTTAAAAACTTAGCACTTTTGCGGGTGTTGTACTCACATGAAACGGCGTCTACGCTGCGATGTGTAGGTGGCTATCGCTGTTGTCGTTACTGCCGCTGCTGTGCTGGCGACACTGTCTCTGTCGACGTTGACGATGCCTCTGCTGTCACTCGGCTGTCGCTGCTGCGGCCGACGCTGACGATGGAAAACTGCCGTCGCTACTGCTAATGTTGATGTTACTGCTGGCGCTCTCCTCACGGTAATGATGCTACTGTCGGCGCTATTGCTGCTGTTACTGTTACTGCTGAGGCCGGCGATGACTCTGGAGTTCACGCTGCGGGGCTCTGACCATGCTGCAGCCGACGTTGACGATGGAAAGCTGCCGTCGCTGTTGACGATGGCGCTACTGCTGATGCTAGCACTCGAATGTCATTACAGTTCTGGATACTTCGGTGCTGACGTCGATGCTACAATGTGTAGCATTACTCACATACTCATTCGCGGTTACTGTCCTTCTTGTTCTCCGTTTCTGGTTGCTGGCTCCTTTCGCACGAATACTGGTCACGGCACCAGTGAAATGATGCTCGGGTCATATCGTATAGTCAGGTAATGTTCTAAAACTTGCGGTGTGTTATAAATTGTTCTTAACCCGTTGTTATGTTTCGTGTTTGCGTTTATGCTTGAAGGATGTCAGCTTCTCTTTGTCTCTCGTGCGACGTAACACGAGTGACGATGAAGATCACAGTGAAGATAACACGTCTTGTTGTAAGAGACTAGATAATTTAGTCTACGTATAATCCTCCCTCCCACGCACGATATATTCCCTTTTAAATTTATTTTTTTATCGTTTCTAAAGGTCCCCGAAAAAAGCAGCTCGCGACACCAACTTTTATGGTAAATATGTATATATGTATTATAAACAGAACTTCGTTGGCGAGAAGTGAAACAGTTCCTGCCTACGTTTCCTACAACGTGAAACAGTCGTGTAGAGCCTGGGCCGGCTACTTCATAAACAGAGCCTGAAGTTTGTATGGCACGGCGGGCGGCTTTGATGTACGAGATTGATCACGTACTATATAGTATACGCATGCTATCGTGCTATACGTGGCCGCAGAGCCGTTTACACTTCGGTTACTTGCTCGTTCAAAGGGACGATTAATCGAGCTCCGTTTTTGGAGTGATTCCTAACACTACTATCCCGGTGTTCGCAACAATACTTTCCCTATTTTGCAACAATAGAAAAATATTGATTGTTTACTATACTATTGGCGATAAATATCGTGTTTCAATTTACAATCGATGCATTGCCATTGAGACAAAAAATATCGATAGTTATCGATAGCTTGATGCATCGATACACCCCTAATAAAAATGTAAAAGTTTGTGTGCACAGTCGCTATGCGAGTGCATGCAAATTCAAATTCAAATGGTTTATTGCTCTATAAACGCCCTCTAGGGGCCAAAGGCAATTTATACAATGGTATTGCATAGCCAGGACAAATCAGGCAGGGATCACAGCCATGCTGCTGCTGTCTGCTGTGTGTCGTGAGGTGATGACAGCTTTCAACTAGAGTCCGCCAATCTCGATGTTGGGGGATCATACAGCCAGGCTGCTTTGATAGCCAATCCATACATAGCCTAGTACTGCAAAATTGGCCAGGAGCTGTTGCAATGTTCCAGGTGGCAGCACCTACATCTGAAATCCATTTATACCTTGAGAGTGCTGCCACCTAGAAAGTTGCAACGGCTCCTGGCCGATTTTACTGTATAGTGTTCAGTACAGCTCCTCTCTGTCTACTTTCAGTTCTGGATCTATAAATGTAAAAGACCAGTTATATAATCAATTGGTGGGCGGCATGAAAGAGAACGGGTTGTCTCTGCTGGAGAGCAGTATCGCAATTGGAAAACAGGTTGTTCAGGTGAGCTATTTTCATCCTCTATATTCCTCATTTCACATTTTCAGCATGTGAAAGGTGATGGACTGTCCAAATATATATCTTATACGGTATTCCTTTTTTTTCTCACATTTTCAGGTATCGATCTAAATTGGAATCCAGGCAAGATGGTATTAAAAATTAATGTGTCTTCTGTAGTATACACACACATCTGGCACAGATTTGTCGTACCTTTCCTCGCTGGTGGTGGTGCATGTAGGCTTTTTCTCTGTCTGTCTTTCAGTTCAAATCTCTTGCCTTGAATAGCAGTGTGTCCTGGTGTTGTGTGCAGTATAGAGACTTTCCTACTCCTGGCAGCTGTAAATCCCATCCTGACATAATTTTCAACATAGTGAAATGCGATTAGGACAACTTCAAAGCCAAGA
Organism: Priapulus caudatus; assembly: GCF_000485595.1. NCBI lineage: Eukaryota > Metazoa > Priapulida > Priapulimorpha > Priapulimorphida > Priapulidae > Priapulus > Priapulus caudatus. The sequence goes on from NW_014578808.1 coordinate 9,953, forward strand.
AGAGAACCAAGCTAAGCCTTAGCCAAACTGAACTCCGGAGCCATAGCTAGGCTCTGTACACGACCCTTATGCAGCCATTCATAAATTCTAGTGTGGAGTGGCAGGTAGGGATTTCTGTGGGCCTCTGTGGTGGCTAGTAGATATTCCCCGACTGACCGCATGGTCGATGAGCCACTAGTCGACACCTCAAATGAGTCTCCATTGTTAAAGGTGGTCAGATGCAGCCTCTTTGGGCATGTTGGAGGAATACAAAGCATTCATTTTATAGCTTAAAATTGTCATTTTTGAAATTCCATTTCAGGACTTTAAGGAGAATATCAGGGAACTTGCTGTCTGCCTCGATACGTATGTCACACACCTGAAATCCCAAAGTACTGTTCAGGCCACTATTCGTACATTCCGACACCCAGTACGTTCAATAGCGTAGAATATTTCGGCCCCATACCAGCCACCATCTGCATACATGGATGAGCGGTACAGTAGGATTGACGAGGCTGTCAAAAAAGCTGGATTGGGTGTCCCTGTGTCTTTTGATGAAGAGTTGCACTTAGACAGTCCCTTTTTGGGCCCAAGATCTAGCATGCAGCGATATAGATACATGGAAAATTTGAAACTCTGTGTCTGTCGACATGTCCAAGTGATGCAGTTGTGTAAAGTGTGTGTTTCGTGCAAGTATCAAAGGAAAGAGCGGGTTCAGAGGCTCTCACTGATGGGGCAAGGGTATCCAATTCAGAGGAGTTCAAGAATAACTTCAAGGAATACCATACCAGGCTACAGAGAAAGGTTTTTTAAAGAACGTCTGTCCAATGTGTCGACTGGAGTCCTCCCATATGTTTCTGATCTGATTTACAAAGAACTGTGTCTCGACAAGACAGCAGCCACGAATGATCGTATGAAACTAGTTTTTCTCGGAAACGAAGAGCTACTCCTTGACCTTAGGCACATAAACACTGGCCGCCCCAAAGGCGCATTTGATGACTACTTCAAGGGGATGTCTGTGATCGTGGAGCAGGTGACTGCAGCTGACGAGAGGCGACATGATAATGTTGCACATCTTTCTGAATGGATATCACTTCGAGACCTCATGAAACAAACAGATGATGAAGTTGCCTTGCAAAATGTTGAGTGTGCAAGGCTCACAGAAATTCTGGTGCGCTTTCAATTTGCACCTAGAAATCCATATACGAGGGCCCTTGTCTTTACCTCTGCCATCAATGTACAATACAAGGTGCAGAGACGGCAACTACGCGCAGAACATGCGGATCAGCACTATATTGCGGCCCAGTTCAAGATCCTTAGAGAAAAAGGAATAGAAGAGAAGGAAAGGTGTCATCTCTATTTTTGTGATGATAAGCGAAGGTCCCAATTGGCGAACCTGGTTTGGCCATCTCGACAAGAGTCCGGGGCAAGAAATCCCTTGCACCATCAGGTACAGTGTTAGCAGCAGCAGACCATGATATGAAGAAGATGTCCCTGCCACCAAGCGTGTATCTGAAATATGCCATACCGGAGTCGATTTCGAAGACGTTTCTCAGAGGTGTAGTCCAGACCACAATAAATGACTCTGTGTTGGACTTGCTCATTGCCATTTCGTCATACTGCTACTTTGCTGAGGTTCGAGAAAGATGACCGGCCACTTATCCTGATGAAGTTCACAGATGGTGGAGTGGACTAACGAAATACCCTTCAATCCGTAAAATGTGCGTCAATCGTTCTTTTCAAAGAACTCGATTTAGAAATACTGATTTCAGCCCGATGTGCCATTGGACAGAGCTGACCAAACCCAGCCGAACGTGTAATGTCGATACTGAATCTCGGTTTACAGAACTGTGCCATGAAGAGGACATCTATGGATGAGAACATGGAAAAAGCTGATAAAATCTGTAACAGTATTGCTTCCATTCGTGAACAAGCCAAGGTTCACCCGGAGGTCAAAGTGGCATGGGCAGAATCGGCCGAGACAGTACAGTAGCAGATCGCACAAATATTTCGGCACCTACGTCTGAAGAATAAGCCAGCCGTCATGTGGGATCCTGTGGAGGAATGCGAGATCAACAAGCTGTACACAAACCTAGTAGAACCTTTTCTAGGTATCGACATAAACAAACTGCAACAAGCGCACCTAAAGAAGTGTGAAACGTGGAAAGGGCTGCATTGTCGAAAACGACAATATACCTTTCAAATTAGGAAGTGTGACAATGTTACATGCTGTGGTCCTCGAAAAATGGAAAAACCAGACTGGCTTCCAGATCCAGTTTTGATAGAGGAAGGAGAACACTACAAACCTTACCTAGCAGTGAAAGGAAACGAAACGGTAGAAAGACGCCCCTCCCTTCCCAAGGAATCTGTGAAGAAGACCAAGCAACGGAAGTCCACATACAAGCCCAGAGGTGAGGAGGACGGAGAAACTGTTGTCGATTTGGATGTATCAAATAAAGGTATGTATATTGACTACGACACTCAAAAGGGGGCAGTACCTGATGCAAGGGAAACGTTTTTCTAGGCCTCTGTAGAGCTTCTTTCAATTCACTTCGGACATTTACTTTTATTTTTCAGGGGAAAGACCACCAGAAGATGCGGATGGCTCAGACGTTGAAATTGTTGAAGAAATGGTCACTGTTCCAGAGATTCAAGGTACATGTATACAGATACTGCAACTCTTGAGTAGGAGAGGACTGACATAGATACAGGTGGTAGCACCAGCCCCCAAATAGAATAGATCTACATGCAATTGTGGAATAGGTTCTGCAACCTATATACGTCGGGCTTTCCCCTGTTGGAAATGCCAGTACATGCACTCTACACTATACGAAAAAGCTACGCTATGAATTGTCGGATTTCGATTTTTTATATGGAGCCCCAGTGGTACCAGAGGAGCACCTTTTCAGCAAAAAGGTTGCTGTGCGCGAAATGGAATGCTGGGAGACAATATAAATCACCTTCTATGGCGCAAACTTATGGAAAAAAGATTGATGTGCCTGGTGCGGGGAGGAAAATGCCGACCTCAAGGTAGACTTGAAAAAACGGTACAAAACTGTACTGCCCATCTGCTTAGATTGCGAGGGAGCTGTGAAAACACCGATCACCCAGCGAGAGTATGGTAAAAAAAGGTGATGAATGGTGTATATTGACATCTAAACTGTGGGATGGATCTCCACAACTCGTTTGTTCTATGTACATTGTAGTTCATAGCAGGTTCCTCTTCACAATTACTGTAGAATCGGTCAAGAGCCATTGCAACTTTCCAGGTGGCAAAAACGACCTAACTAGCACATTGTGCTGCATTGAATTGCCATCACAGCCTCACACTCTCTCAGAGCTGACACTACAGTATCTATTTGAGAATGGTGTCACCTGGAAAGTTGCAACATTGGCTCTTGATCGATTCTACAGTAATTCCATAGAAGAAAAGTGAATCCATTGGATTTATTGAAGAGATCCTTGCATTTAAGATTCCTCCAATCCAGTAATTAAATTTGTGATTCCACCAGCTCCACCAACTTTTAATTTTGAAGCAAGCTGTTGTTGGGGACAGCCAACAACTAAAAACTGTAAACTTGTGGATTAATAGAGGTTTTTTTGCAAGGACCCTTTAATATTGTCAAACTCTGATGTGGATCACAGTCACAGGTGGATAATTACAATGGAGTTTGCCCTGTTTTCTAGATAAATCATTGTCATTTCTTAAAATGGATTGGATGCATTTTGTCTGCATTGTTGGTGGGGAGAGCGCATTGAATCGAAGGACTGTGATACACATCATTGTACAATGTATAGAGGCTCAGGGCCACCAAGCCAGGGCGAGAATCTCTTCTTCTGACAGTGAATTTATTTTTAAGTTTAACAATTTATTGAAGTTTTAAACAATTAATATTTAATTTTTTCAAATGTTAAATACAGTGAATTTAGAACATTTTAGTCCATAGAACTGTAAAATGTTAGAATTGATACTAGCAAGTAGCAATAGCATAACACAATGTTTCCTGTCCAAATTTGGCTTTTGATAGCAACATAGAATCTGCATTTAAAAAGTCTACACTTTTGAGACCAATATATTTGTACCGGTCTACTAGTTGGTTGACACATAGAATTTTACTGCAAATGGCAGAACGGGATTGAAGATTCGTGTTGATTTGCATGGACAGTGTGACTGACAGTCATATGCAGTGTTAACTTTTAAATGCAGATTCTACTGTACATGACTGAAGATGGTTTCTACATGTATAATTTTAAGCATTCAAAATATACATGTACAACAGCACATCTAAAATGGTACCATTTCGATTCTGTCTTGAACCATTCAACAAAATTTTGACTACAAACCTGAGAAGTTTACAAAAACTGTCTATGTGATTGTGTCCAGGCCAATACCATATGAATACAGGTCCGACCGTCTTGTTCTTCCTTCTGGAGAAAACGTTCCCAGGTCTCTGCAGGTGACCAATTTCCTTTTGGAGATGGAGTCTCACTGACACAATGAAAATGGTGTTGAAATGAGATGCCCTACAGAAAGAAAGTTTACTCATTTGAAAATGTCCATGTAGTACTATGTACGGATGTCCATCAAGAGAATACACAATATCCACATGTATTTTCTTCTTCTTGCTCTTCTGGATCTGCCAGTCCACAATTTTGGGGATCTAGTGTTTTTGTCTTGACAAACGACTGGGCAGGTCTTGACAAACGAGTCTCGTCCTCTCCTTCCCAATCTCTGACTCCAGATGACACCAACATGACACCATATCAGGTTGTGGGATCCAAATTGGCATTCCTGAATCGTGTCCTGAAGAAAGACTTTGTACAATGGTAGCCCTCATTTTTCCCAGACTTGGGACTGAGCTTTCCATTCCTTGTGAAGTTAAAATTTTTTGTCCTCTGTCGTCTTTGTTATATTCCTGCCTACCTTATGAATTATGAATTTTTATATCTGTCTATTATTACAGTTTAAATTGCACAGATAAACAGAATACCATGGAGAATAAACGAACAGAAGCTGCTCTGGAATTGAACAAATCTAAACCAGCAGGAAAAGGACTTCGTCCAAAAAACGAAAAGTTTTGGATGGAGAAGAATTGGAATCAAGTTCGGAGAACTGCTCAGTGAGTAGGCCTATTCTTTGTCCTAACAGTAAATAATTGTTTTATAAATTTCATTTTATAAGTCAATAAGCCATTTTGAAGCTAGAGATCACATGCTTGGATACCGCAACGCCTAGCTCTAGAACTATAGCCATTTGCTCCGCCACATGCCTGTGGCGGAGCGAAGGGCTATAGTGCTAAAGCTACGCATTGACATGCTTGAGATCAAGCTTCAGTAAACAAATGTCCGCCTGAGGTCAATTGCATGTGGTTTTCGATAAAAGATATTTCAGTATTACACGTTTTATAGTTCACTTCAAAACTGAAACACTTGTATCATGTATAGTAGAGAAGTTTATGTTTAAGTAGGAGGGCGCAGGTTATATAGGGGACAGACGTCAGCAGATGGGCAGGAACGTACGCAAGTAGCCGAGTATAGGCTTCTGGTATAGGCAAGCAAATAGGTAAGAAGTATAGATTGTGTGAAAACTGTCTTCTACCTTCGCATAGTGCACAAAATTGTGGAGAAAATCAGTGTGTTCTGTCCCAGGTTGTGGAAAGAAACATACTATGTATATTCATAATGATGGTGATCAGTCAGCATCTGTAAACCGAAGCAGTAGTGTGTCAAATGCAAGTATGTCCTCGGACAGAGAAACATATGCAGGTATTAGTTAACAATGAGATCCTAGTCAATGCACTACTAGATACCTGTTTTAGCAACTCCTTCTGTTCGAGTAGTTTAACCAATCAGTTAAACTTGACAGGTCAAACAGTGTCATATCATTTAAGTTCTTTGTGTAAGTCAGCTCCAACAAAATCTCAGATGGTGAATTTATCACTGTCATCCGATAATGGAGAAAGTATAGGCATGTCTGGTGTATATGTGATTGATAGAATACCTGTGAAGTCTGCCCACTTGAATGTTAAAGTTTATAAGCATTTGGTTGACATTGATAAGGTATCTTTTGAAGTTGTACATGATGTTGACTTGTTAATAGGGCAAGATCATACTGAGGCCTTTATTCCACTTGAGGTACGTAAAGATGACAGAAGTGAGCCCTTCGCTGTCAGAACGCCTTTTGGTTGGTGTATCAATGGTCAATCTCCAGTTGGTAAAATCGGTCGTACAGTTGTGTCACATTTTGTAAGTGCTTTGTCTACTCCAATTGTCGATGACATACCTGCACTGTGGAAGATCGAGAATGAGGGTATGGATGAGATCGGTTGGTCACGTGAGGATAAATCAGTTATCGATTTTTGGGATAGCGAATGTGTCATGAAAGATTGACATTTTGAACTTCCTATCCCTTGGAAAGATAGAGAGGAACCATTACCCAATAACTATGCTTTAGCAAATTGGCGTTTGCAGTCTACGGTTAAGAAACTTGAAAAGCAGGGACTTTTACAAAGGTATGATGCCGAAATCAGTAAATTAGTTTCTGAGGGTTATGCAGAGGTTGTTCCGCAATATCAAAATGCGAAATAGATGGGAATTGATTGGATGGGAAAGGTATCCAAGTGTTCCTTAAATGCATCGTTTGTGATGCACCTGCAAAAGCTATGGTGAAGGGTATCAAGCTGTATTCTGGATACCACGGATGTGATAAGTGTACCCAAACTGGAGAATGGAAAGGCAGAATGATTTACCCTAGGACTAGCAATTTGCAGAAAAGAACCAATGACTCGTTTTGGGCCAAACAACATCCAGAACACCACAATGCAGATACGCCATTCTGTCATCTACCAATTGATATGGTCAAATGCTTTCCACTGGACTACATGCACCAATCATGCCTTGGCGTAATGAGGAAATTACTTCCTATTTGGATTCGAGGAACAGGGAGACTACTGAATTTCAAAATAGGTGCTGCGCAAATCCAGAGTATTAGCGAGAAACTTCTTCAGCTAAAGGATTCTATAACCAGTGATTTTCAACGAAATCCTCGTCATCTTTCCGAAATAGATAGATGGAAATTAACGGAGCTACGCCAGTTTCTTCTATACACGGGTAAAATTTGCCTGAAAGGAGTATTGACAACAGTCTCTTATAATCTTTTCATGGCGTTCAGTGTTGCTACTTGCATTTTAGTCAACCGTAACCTCGCAGCAGAGTACCACGCATTTGCAGAAGATCGTCTGATTTATTTCAATGACCAAGGATGTGCACTGTATGGTCAGGAGTTTCTTGTTTATAATGTCCATAGTATGGTGCACATGGCGGATGAACCACGCGAATTTGGAGACATAAACAATTGTGCCGCATTCCCCTTTGAGAATTACTTTCAGTACATGAAAAAGCTTGTGAGATCGACCTATTGTCCAAATTATCAAAACACTATGTGAGGTTGAACAATTTCGAAGCACACAAACACAACCAAAAGCTTCAGTTGTGTCTACGAAGAAACCCAATAACTGCTACGTTCTCAGTGAATCGTCATGTTGTGAGGTGCAAGAGGAAACCAATGAAACTAGCCAAGATGGTGATAAACTATTCCTTTGTAGGATCTATACAAACAGTAAAAATGCATTCACTTCACCTTGTGATTCTAAAATAATTAGTGTACACAAAATTAACAAACGCAACACCAGAATGCAGAAGGTCCAACTCAGATCCCTAAAGAGGAAAGCATTGACGTTCGATGTTGATAGAAATACATTCATCTTCATGGTATTGTTGCATTGCGGATGAAATAAATGGTAATTTTGTACATAATAAATGTACAGTACAGTCAACTTTGCTTAAGTCGAACTTTGCGGGACCTAGAAATAGTTTTGACTATTGGCGAAGTTCTACTCACATGTTGTATGTAGAAAAATTTGGACTTTTTATTTGTTCCGCAATTACCCTGTAATTGAGTTTGTATTGACGGAAAAATGCTGTAATCACTGTATTCTGTCTCAAAAGATAACGGCAAACCTTACGTACATGTACATGTATTATACAGGTAGTTTGGTTACAACTCGTAGATGGCGCTAGCGTAAGCACAACAGTTTGATCAAGCCTGTGTTCCCGAATATTTTATAAATTTTTGGTGCAAACTGAATATTATTTCTGGACTACTGGCGTTATGGGTAAAGTTTAATTACTCAAGATCGCAATGGAACTGAAAAATAGCCACCAAAACAACTGGCAGAGCTGGTATCCAACTGCAGATATTCTGTGTTTATCTGTTGCTATGGCGTGTTGAAACATGGCGTGCTTAGTGATGGGATCCTCTGGAGCTATACTGTAGGTTCAACCAAATCAGGAAGGTCACAGGGAGGTCCCATTTGCAATTAGTAGTGCTCATCGGCGGTTCTGTAATGTCAACTCGGCAACAGTCCCGGCAATCGGCAGTTCTGTGCTGTCAAAACACGTCAGCGGGACTAGTTGTTACTCACAGCTTACAACGACCTTGCTAAGAAGATGGGACTACGTATTAACACTGCAAAAACAGAGACCATGTGCATTGGTACTGAAGCTGAGTTCTTCATAGCTGACACCAAGTTGGCGAACGTCACCCGCTTCAAATACCTTGGCAGCTATGTAACAAATGACTGCTCGATGAAGGAGGAACTTGCAGCTCGTATCCAAGCAACATCATGTGCTTTTGGTCGACTACGTCAAAGAGTGTTCAACTCACGTGACCTTACAGTAAACATTAAAGTCAAAGTCAACAACCAGTGTCTTATGCCACTTCTGATGTACGGCAGTGAAACCTGGACTCTGTACCATCATCAAGTTCGACAACTGAAAACAATACAACAACGTCACCTGCGCTTAATCATGCATAATAAATGGGATCATTACATCAGTAACGAGGAGGTCCTGAACATAGCGGGTGTTGAAGACATCGATTTGAAGCTTGTTAAAAGTCGTCTGCGTTGGCTTGGCCACATCTGTAGAATGGACAATGACAGACCAGCAAAGGCACTCTTATACAGCGAGCTAGCAAATGGATCCCGATCTGTTGTTTGTCCTAAATTGAAATGTAAGGATACCTGCAAAGGTGCTCTGAGGTGTGGTAATATTCGTGATCAGTGGAGGAATGTTGTAGACAACAGACAGGAGTAGAGAGGTCTTGTGCATACAACTTGTGAATGCTTCAACATAAAGAGAATCAAACGGTATGAAAGAAAAAGTTAAAAAGACGAATTTGAACAAAAGATGATCTATGAACTTTATAGCGATAGATATTTGTACTACATTATTATTCTGTGCAATGCCCGTTTCGGGCTCTCACTAGGCGTATATACATACTGGTTACAACTGCATATTGGCTATTGTGTTCCTCCATATTCAGCCAAGTACTGTATCAGTAAACAAAGTATTGTCGCATGCTCAAATTTTGGGCATTATTTAATTTCTTGCGCATTTAATAAACAGCATTATCTGCGAGTTTGACATGCATTTTTAATGCGAATGCGCGAAATTAGCTTGGTAGATTTGAAAAAATAACGATGAAGAAAAATGGTTTTTTTTTTTTTTAACCTCTGATATGGGGTTTTTTCACCAGAATATTTGCATAAATCTTTCACCCTTTTCTATGAATTTGACATTGAAATTAGACAATTTTCCAATGGATAATTTTAGAGGTCAATGCGTCACTCATGACAGATGTATTTATGATGCCATATCTCAAAAACTAAATTATTTTCTGACTTTTTTTTCTTTCACATTGTTAGTGCCCATAGTCACGACTTCAGTCCATGAGGGTTTTTTTTTCTTCAGAAAATGTGCACACTCCCACAGCATTTACAGCATTTACAGCATTTACAAATACTAAAAAAGGTCATTTACCTCTCAGGGTGTTACCTCAAATGAAAATATTAATTATTGTTAGTCATATGTCAATTTGATTTTTTTTTCATGCAAATTGGTTAGTCAAGTTTTTATAATAATTATAACTAACAAATGATTGTCCCAAATATTTTTTATTTTTTGATAATTTGAAGTGAATAGTGGAAAACAGCCTTTGCCTGAAATGACACTTAAGTCTCTTTACTATAAATATTCTTTGTTCCTTCTTGGTTATTTACTTATAAATTTGTTCTGCAGATGGGTGAATACGCAGTTGTGGTATTTACAGATGAAGCTGATGCAGTCGCTTTGGTGTCCGGGTAATGGGCCGAAAGCTCTTGAGCCTTTCCCCACGACCATTCTGCCTTGGATCTAGTCAGGCGCTGGAGTGGTTCTGCGACGGTCGCCAAATTCGGAATAAACTTAGCCGAATAATTCACCAGTCCGAGGAAACTACGAACTTCAGCTGGAGTCACCGGCTCTCTCGCACTGACCACTGCGGAAATCTTGGCTTGTTCTAGCGCAATTCCGTAATCCGACAACACATGACCGTAGAACACTAGCTTTCTCATCCTGAACAGACACTTGGGTAGATTTGCTGTCAACCCATTCTCTACTAGTTTAGTCAGTACTTTGTCCAAGTACTTGTCATGATCGGCATCATCATCACCGTACACTATCAGATCGTCCGAAATGTTCTTCACTTTCCCGCACGTCGCGAGAACCTCATGGATGATGTGTTGATACACCTCCGGAGCCGATGTTATTCCGAACATCAAACGTTTATATCGATACAGCTTGTCGAGGACACTGAACGTTGTAATGTCTCGAGACTCTGGGTGGAGCTCTATCTGGTGGTAGCCCCACCTAAGATCAATCTTGGAGAACACTTTAGCACCGTTCAGATCATGCAGCACATCATCTATCGTCGGGATCGGATGACGCTCGCGAATAATGGCCTTGTTAGCCATCCGCATGTCGATGCATAACCGGATTTCACCGTTCCGCTTTGGCACAATCACTGGCGCTGACACCCATGACGTTGGCCCTTCAACGCGTTCTATCACATCTAAGTCCTCCAACTCTTTCAACCTCTTCTCGACAGCCTTCCACTGACTGTACGGGATTTTCCTCTGTCTCTGCGCAATCGGTGTCACACTAGGATCAATGTGAAGTTTCACTTGGTAGTCCTTCAACTTTCCTAGACCACTGAAACATGCACTGTGTTTAGACAACAGTTTCTGTACGTACAAATCATCAGGCTTACCAATAGCCTCACTGTCCACAGCGTTGACCTGGTTCTTCAAACACAGAACCCCGAGTTTAATCGCGGTGTCACGTCCCAGTAACGCACACCCTTTTCCGTTGAGCACAACAAACTCAGCGTGCTTTGACACCTTGCCGTCTGCGAGACAGATGTCTGCTGCGAACACTCCCTTGATCTCTAATGGTTCATCAGACTGATATGCGTACAGCTTCTTACTAGTGTATCTCAGTTTCGCGTTCAGGCCGCCCTTAACTGAATTCCAAATCTGCCAGTTAACAATGTTACAACTAGCACCAGAGTCTATCAGCATGTCCACTGACGTTTGCCCTATTCGAACTTTCACATGTCCATCTGGGATTCCCCCTTTTTCGGTACCAATTGTGAAAATGTCGTCGTAGACGATGAGCTACTGTCCCTTCTTACACTAGCTCCCTGTGTTCCACTCACAGTCTGGACTTTCTCGCGTTTTCCTTTACGCCATCCGGCTTTCCCACCTGAACCGTCCTTTTTTGTTCGGCACACCTTGGCAAAATGTCCGACTCCGCCGCACTTGTTGCACTTCTTTCCCTCTGCTACTTTACACTCTTTCGCGATATGTCCGGTATAACCACACCGATAACAGTTCTGTCCTTGTTGACGATTACCACGACCTCTACCGGCAGCACGACAACCTATCTGTGGCTGCTGGCTGTTCGAATCCACTTTGTTGACCGTGTCCATACGACCCGACGTAGACTCCGATCCTTTGATCTTCGTGGCCTGGTCCTCCACTGCCTCCATGGCACTCGCGAGTTCACAGAGTTTATCAAGAGTCAAGTTCTGTTCACGAAGAAATCTACGGCGGAACTTATTCGACGTGCACTTATCGATCACCTGATCGCGGATCATATCATCCTGAAGCGCCCCATACTCACAGGTTTTCGAAAATTTCCTCAACCTACTGACATAGGCACACATGGCCTCTCCTTCTCCTTGTGCAGCTGCCCGAAACACATGGCGTTCGAATGTCACATTCTTCTTGCCCTCAAAGTACGTATTGAGTGCCTCCAAGGCTGGCTGAAAGTCACTATCAGTCCCAGTATTTGGCAATGTCTCAAAAATGTCAATGCAGGTTGGCCCTGCACAGTGAAGCAACAGCGCCCTCTTTTGGGCAGGCTTCGTAACGCCAGTAGCAGCAAGGTACAGCATGAAGCGTTGCCGCCATTTTTCCCATCTCTGAGCAAGACTGGCCGGCGCACCTTCCGTGTCGAATGCCTCGATCTGCCCTAAGTTGAGAATGCTCGTGGCCATGTTAGCAACTTTATCCTCGTCGCCACTGTTGAGACGCACATCCGAATCGAATCGATTACACACTGTATTCAAACACACGCAACTTTATTCCAACACTGGCTCCACGCCGCCATCACACATCGTCTGCCTCCCGCGCGCCCCCTGGCCTTAGTTACAAGAACTAATCTACTCACTTAGGGATATCTCATCCCAACACTACTCAGACAGTTAGATATGTATGGACATCAGTTTTGCTTAGAGAATGTTAGAGTAGCTAGTCAGTCACTATTCTCAGAATATTTGTAATAATGTTAGAATGCCTATCAGATGTCTGTATACTATTTAGTGTATTTAGACAGAATAGGTATTGTTCGTATTAGTCAGCCTATCATCCCTGGGATGACTTAAAGGCTTACCCACTTGTTCAGTTAGGGATACAGTTAGAATTATGTTAATTGTATTGTGACTCGTACTTATTATTATTGTGTGTTTATTGTATTCGGTCCGATTAGTAAGCATTCCTTGTTTTTCTAATTGCAGATTGAACCTTGCTATTATTGTCACTTGTTGATAATAAAGTATGAGTTTAAATACAGCCTGGCTTTGCTAGTTGTACGTCACCCGTCACCCCCAAACAGTCACGGAAAGCCTACCCACAACATGTCACCCGCCATAGTATGAGCTTATGCCGTGGCCCGGCGTCCGTCCGTCCAACTTTTTCTCAAATAGCTTCTTCTTCGCCATTTCTGGTCTGATTTTGTTTCTGTTTGTTTTATATGATAGCCCAATGTTAGGAGATCAAAACGTGTATTCAGAATTTTGAATTTTGAATACTTTAATATGTTTGTGCTACTATCTGACTAAATTCCTTTCGCAATTATAAAATGTTTCTGAATATTTAGGAAAAATTGTCTACATATTTTTCAAGAAATAATTGCAAATCATCGCATTTAGAATTTGTTCACGTTGACATCTCATTCAGACTTTTTATATTTTATATTTAAAAAATTGACTTGAAAATACAATTTAGATCAGTGTTTGGAACAGGTATAACTTCAGCTTATGAAAATTTCCATGTGTCTACAGACTTTTATATGGAGGTCACTGTATACACGTATGTAAAAAAAAAAATTCACCTAAGTTACTGTAATTATGAATAGAAATTTGGTCCATAATAGCATGGCAACCTGGAGGACAAAATTTTAAGTGTTATGTGTCGCCTGTACTGATCGACCTACTAAAATATACATGTAGCCTACTCAAACAAGTTTGTTGTTGCAAATGAATTTTGATCCAGAGTTTGTTCCATCTCCTATTGACTGACATTTGCTCAGGCAGCCCATTGAATATCTTTGCTCTAGTCGGATTAGAAGTATTAAAGAACACTCGGTCTGGTCGAATTCCCATGTTTACCAGACCGAATAAAGCGTTACCAGGCCAAAAACTTAATGGAAAATAATTGTGACCAGACATGTCAGGCTGTCAAGTGAAATGGGTCACTTTTCATAACATTTCTGTTGTACGAATATACCGGGAAATACTTAATAATATTAAGTAGGAATTATTTATATAACAAATGTTTATATATTTAACAAATGTTTATTTACATTCTTGCTATTTCAGGTTTTCGACCGCCTCCAGCCTCTCGGATTGTGGTTGAGCTATGGACATAGCCTTACTGTTCTAGACAAGCACTCGGATAAATTTAAATCTGACATTGCTGATGCCATCGCGAGGATAAAACGTATCAGGCTCGTTGGAGACAATGTGAACTGGCGTACTGATGTGCACGACCAACGTCAAGACCGCCATGGCCACATGCACCATGCCTTTGGATCTGCAGCTATTATCCAGACATTGGACTTCGGACATTTGGACAGCGTGGCACCACAGCGTTCATATGTTCATGCACCTGTCGAGCTGTTCCTTCCGAATGAGGATGACTGGCTCCATATTAGCTCGGAGTATGCCATCTTGATGGGACGTGTGGCAGCTCGTCATATACCAGCCTTCCACTTCTTAAAGGATCTGGTGTCAAAGCCCATCCAGGGCCCAGTGAGGAACACGGTGAAGAGCAAGGTTATACCACTGCCTGTTCTTCACCTGAACGAGCAGCGTTACGACGATGTGGTACAGATCCTCGACTACTACGAAAGTCTGTTGTCCGAGTGTGCGGAGAAAGCTGGTGCGACACTGGACGACCTTAAAGTCCACATTGGAGGCGACCAGTTGACGAGGGAGAGATTTTCTGGTGCGAAATGTCTCAGTGGGGGTGGAAATTCCAGGAAAGAGCGATTCGACCATCTGTCGCCAATCACCTTTGAACTATTTCACATGCAAATGAATTTTACCAAGCTGATCTTCAAACATTTGTACAACAGCGACAGTGTAACCGATGTGGGCACGATGAAGTGTGAACAAAACCGAATTCTGCGTAGTAACGTGAATGAGAATGTGAATGAACACTATGACGCCGACAAAGACTTCATCGTGTCTTTCGTCGACTCATACATTGTGGCAGCCATAGTTGAATTTTTCGGCATGGAAAATGTGTATGCTGCCCCCACACAGAACTGTCCTCCACAGCAGTGAGAGAGTGAAGCCGAGAAGGCCGTTTGGCTGACGACTGTGTTTGGTAGGCTTGTCGATCAGTTTGTGTGGCCCAGTTCGATAGCACATGTTTCTCAAGAAGTTGTTGTGAATGACGGGCTGGTGTTCACCGTAAAACAAACAGATGGTGCGGTCAAAACAATTACTCTGAAGAGACAAAAACCAGATCCTGACAGAGTAAAGAACTATGGCCACACCGTCTTGGAATTAGGCCTTATGTTCAAGTCCATAAATGACTTGTGCAAGATCCCTGACAGAGACCGTGGACTCCGCCTGATGAAAGTCGCAATGATGCACTTTAAGGCCAGCAACAACCTGTCAAAATATTCTTACGAAATTATGAGGTTTTTGGTTCACTAGCTGTGTGTGCAATCGGAACAGGCGGCTACAGAGACCTTCTATGGTCTGTTCGTGAACACGCGTGGCAAAGTCGACACTCACATTCCATGTGACTTACAAATGGAATACATTGTCCAGGTTTTAAAGAAGAACATTAAGCACATGTTTTCGAACAAGTCCGAAAATAACATTTCAACGAGGACTAGTGCCTTGCCAGTCATTATGGACATTTCGGACAATTTTGACAGTGTGTCTAGTGTGATTGTGCGGGCAAAGAGACACTCTGATGTTGACGCAACCAAGGATGAATTGGACATGATAAATGATATTATTAAGGTTCATTCCAAACTCGACCAGGGCGCGCACACAAGTCATTTCCAAACAGTGAGACCAACTTGTTGCAGACGCTGGACATGGATGTATTTCGAACATGGTTGTTATGCAAGAAGTACATTTTTGCTACAGAACTAGGTCAGTAGCATGTTCATGTATTTGATCAATAGGACAAGCAAGTAAATATGTGACGGTTGTCACCGTGTTACATTGGAGAGAATTTTCACTGCAAGGCTTTATTAAATCTTGGTTTAAATCTACACGTTCATGTGTACCCGAGTCTGAGTTGCAAGCTTTGTCATATATAAATGTTCATGTCCTGTGTAAACATAGTGCACGAGTTGAAAACAGCATGGCGGAGCTGAACTGTTATTAGTCGTAAGCACAGTAGTGATGGGTAATTGGTTCAAATTCATAATGGATTACACTTGATCGATCACTTCTTATTGATTACAATGTTTTATTACATGGGCAACACTCCTGTTAAGTTCAAGTATATGAGCCATGTGCTATATTCCATTTATAGAGTTCTGGTCATCAGGTCCTGATGAAATGATGCAAATGGTTGCACATGTTGTATTAAGATTCATCAATATTTGTACAGTATTGATTGATATTGGTAAATAAACTGATCTGTTGACATTTTGTAACATGAACAACATGCTTCTTGAACTATTTTGCCAAATTGAAAGAGATTTGTGAGAGATACAACCCCCAGTATTTGGAATCTTTCAACACTGGTTCTGTACTAACTCTGGCAAATGAAAACCCCCACAGTCTGCTTCGTTTGTCCATTGACACTCCAACTGTCCTGGACTGTGCCCATGACTTCTCTCGGGCCACACATGAAGTCATCAAGAAGCAATGCCAACACACATTCCATTACTTCACAACAAAGAAGAAGGCTCATTACCAACAACAAACAGCAACGATGCCCCTCAAAGATCTGCCAAGAATTCCACATGAGAGAGCAGTGAACCTCCAAGCAGAATCCATCAGAAAGCTGTTGGAATACCGCAACAGCTATGGGCGATGTGTGAGGCAGAGGAATGTGCGGAGCGACACAACAAAGGAACGACCAGGAAGTCTCCCACAGTACCTGTACAGGCGAGAGGTGCAGGACAACACTGTGTGTGTATTCTCTGTTGAGGAGGAAGTTACCACGCACAACACTGGATAATAGCACAGATGAGATACTGTATGGACTAGGGGAGTATTTGGCTCTACTTATGTCAGGTAGCGTTTCAATCGCCAAGGTTACAACGCCAGTGTGTGAAGGTGATCGTGTTGCCACTGTGGACATGTTCAATTGTGATTCGTGTCCATTGACATACACATATCAGGGGTCTGAAACCGTGTCTTTGGTCAACCTTCTTGAGATTATCAATCCAGATCAGCTCACACAACAGGTAGACGGGGCTTTGCAATTAAATGAGGATGTTTATTTAAAGATGACCAGTGCTTTTCGACATGACACGGATGTAGAGCCAGATGAGGTATCCAACAGGTGGGAAGAACCAGACAATGGAGAAGAGCAAGTGCTTTCATTCACATCAAGAGGACGCGCAGTAGTTAAACCCAGTCGCTACAGGGAGGCAGAGTATTACTAAAGAGTAAGAGACAATTATGTAAATATATGGGACAGACTATCCTGTTTGGTGGCATGTATATGTTATTATAGTTATATATGATTTTTAATCTCTGTGGTGATGTAAAGGCATAATATTATCTGTGACATTGTTCCGTCTACAAGGAGGGATTTGGATGCATCTCTGTGGTGATGTACATGTAAATGCAGACTGTTATCTGTGACATTGTTCCTCTACAAGGAGGGATTTGGTTGCATCTCTGTGGTGATGTACATGTAAATGCAGACTGTTATCTGTGACATTGTTCCTCTACAAGGAGGGATTTGGATGCATCTCTGTGGTGATGTAAATGCAGACTGTTATCTGTGACATTGTTCCGTCTATGGTTATCCTGCTATGGAAGAAATGTAAGTAGTTTGCAGTGTAGCAATGTATTATTTAGCGAATTATGATCACTTAATACGGTAGGGTACTATAAGGGGGAGGGAGTGGAGGTTAGGGGGAGGAGGTGGGAGGAAGGGGAGGGAGGTGGAGGCTAGGGGGAGGGAGGTGGGAGGGAAGGACCCCCTGTCCCCCCCTTACATATGTAGCGTATTGCATAGTACATAGTAGCGTAGTACGGTAATACGTAGTAATAGTAAACGTAGTACATAGGTACATAGTACACAGGTACATACTATTATAGTAGCGGTAGTACATAGTACGTAGTAGCGTAAGTAAGTAGTACGTAGTAAAACATAGTACGTAGTACACTATTACGTAGTTGAGCATAGTAATAGTGCGTAGTAATCATAGTACCAAAGTACGTAAGTACGTAGTACTTAATAGGCATAGTAACGTAGCTAGGCGTAGTATACTAGTACCATAGTACATATAGCATAGTACGTTAGCTACGTAAGTACGTAGTACACTAGTACATAGTAGAAAGTACGTAGTACGTAGTCGCCATATACATGAGTCACATAAAGTAATCATACTATATAGGTACGTGCTATATAGTAGCGTAGTAGCGTAGTAATAGTAGGCGTAGTAGGCATAGGTAGCATTAGTACATACTTACGTAGTACGGTAGTACGTAGTCCGTAGCTGGCATAGTGCAGTAGCACATAGCACATAGTAACATAGTAAATAGTACTATGTAGAGGGTAAGTACGTAGTACGTAGTGGCATAGTACAGTAGTACATAAGTACATAGTACATAGTCCGGATAGTACATAGTACATAGTAGCAGATAGTACATAGTACACGTAGTATCATAGTACATTAGTACATAGTACATAGTTCATAGTGGCGTAGTAGCGTAGTACGAGTACGTAGATACGTAGTATTTAGAACATAGTACATAGTACGTAGTACATGGTCACATAGTACGTAATACGTAGTAACATTAGTACATAGCACAAAGTACGTTAGTAACGTAGTACATAGTCATAGTAAGCATTAGTAGGCATAGTACGTAGTAGCGTAAGTACAGTAGTACCATAGTACATACTATATAGTAGTAGTATATTTAGTACCGGTAATAACGTAGTACATAGTAGCGTAGTACAATAGTACGTAGGTACACAGTACATAGAACGTAGTACATAGTACGTGTACGTAGTACATAGTGTCTATAAGTAAACATAACTATAATAATAGTAGCGTAGTATCATAGTACGTAGTAGCGTAGTACACTAGTAGCGAGTGTACGTTGTACTATAGTAGCATAGTACAGTAGTCAGAAAAAAAAAAAAAAAAAAAAAAAGAAAAAAAAAAACAAAAAAAAAAAAAAAAAAAGAAAAAAAAAAACATAGGTACATAGTACATAGTAACATGTACATATGTACATAGTAACATACGTACTAGTACACTAGTACATAGGTACAGAGTAGCATAGTGGCATAGTACATCAGTTGCAAGTACATAGTACGTAGTAACATGAGTAGCGTAGTACGTAGTACCTAAGTACATAGCACATATTAAATAGTACGTAGTACGTAGTACATAGTACACAGTGACATAGCTACGTAGTACATAGTGCATACGTGCATAGTGCCATAGTACACTAGTACGTAGTACGTAGTTCATCCTCTTATAGTACGGTAATATATAGTACGTAGTAACATAGTAGCGATAGTAGCATCAGTACGTACTACAAGTACAGTAGTAACATAGTACGTAGTTAACGTAGTACCTAGTAGCCATAGTAAGGGGGGGGGGGGCGGCTGGGAGCGGGGGGGGGGGGGTCCGTAAACTTAGTACATAGTACGAATAGTACGATAAGGTAACGTAGGTGCATCAGTACATAGCACACTAGTACAGGTTAGTAAGCATAGTACATAGTCATAGTAAATCAGTACCGTAGTACGTTTGTAGGGATAGTACATAGTAGCATAGTAGCATGTACGATAGTAAGCATAGTACCATAGTGCATAGTACATGTATGCTAGTAAGCATATGTAACGTAGTACTTGTACATAGTCACATAGCAACATATTAAATAGTACGTAGTTACGTAGTACATTGTAGAAACATAGTACATAGTACGTAGTACGTTTGTACATAGTACATAGTACGATAGTACATAGTACACTTGTACATAGCTAGCATAGTACATTATACATAGTACCATAGCTACATAGTAGTAGTACGCTAGTACAGATAGTAAATAGTAAATAGTACATTACTATCATAGTAGTAAGTACATAGATTCATCAGTACGTAGTAACATAGTACGTCATTACATAGTACGATGTAGCATAGTACATCAGTAACATAAGTGCAATAGTAGCATAGTGCATAGTAGCGTAGTACAAGAGTAACATAGTACAGTCACGTACGGTAGTACATAATACGTAGTAGCGGGCAGTACATACTACATAGTACAGTAGAACGTGAGTACATAGTGCATAGTGCATGAGTGGCATAGTACAGTAGTACGTAGTTGCATACTTAACATGTACGTTCAGTACATAGTACGCGTAGTACATAGTACAATATGTACGTAGTGCATTAGTAGCGTAGTACGGTAGTACCTTAGTAGTAGTAGCATAGTAGTAGAACAATAAGTACACTAGTAAATAGTACATAGTATCGTAGAACATAGTGACATAGAACCATAGTACATACGTGCATAGCAGCATCAGTGCATAGCTACGATAGTACGTAGTACATATGTAGGTAGTACATGCTACGTAGTACTATAGTACATAGTGCATAGTGCATAGTGCGTAGTACGTAGTACGTAGTACGTAGATGACGTAGTACATAGAACATAGTACAACTTGTACGTTGTACGTATACCATAGTACATAGTAGCATAGTACAATTAGTACGTAGTATGCATATACGTAGTACGCTAGTACGTAGCTACATAGTACAGTAGTAGTAGTACAGTCGTGGCATAGTGCATAGTGCGATAGAATCATAGTACGCTAGTCATACTACACTAGTACCTAGTACATAGTACGTAAGTACATATGTACGTGGTACATAGTACATAGTAGCATAGTACATAGCCTAGCGCTGAGTACGTAGCACATAGTAAGCACTAGTAAGGTAGTAGCTTGTAGTACGTAGTAGCCATAGTAGCATAACGTACATAGTACAGTAGTACGTAGAACATAGTACTATAGTACAACAGTACGATAGTGCACTAGGCGACATAAGTGCATCTAGTACATAGTACGTAGTAATAGTACGTAGTACATGGTACGTAGTACATAGTACATAGTACATAGTGGCATAGTAGCGGTAGTACATATTATAGTAACGTAAGTACGTAGAACATAGTACATTACGTACATAGTAGGGTAGTACGTAGTACATAGTACTATAGTACGAAGTACAGGTAGTAACAGTAGTCCATACTATATAAGTAGCGGAATAGTAATAGTACGTAGTACGCGTACTTAGCATAGTAACGTAGTACTAGTACGTAGTACGTTGGTACAATAGTACGTAAGTAGCATAGTGACATAGTGACGTAGTACATGAGTACATAGTAGCGTAGTACGTAGTACAATAGTAGGCGTAGTACGTAGTGAGGTAGTTCATGAGTAGATAGTACATAGTACATGTCATAGTCCATAGTACATAGTACGCCTAGTACATAGTGCACTAAGATACATAGTACGTAGCTACAGTAGTAGCATAGTACACATGTTACAGTAGTACGTAGTACATAGTAGCATTAGTACATAGTGCATAGCGAAATGAGTGGCAAGTACCAGTATATGATAGTACATGTACGTAGTGCATGGTACGTAGTACATAGGTACATAGTACATAGTAACTAGTAAATAGTACATAGTGCGTAGTACGTAGTTACGTGAGTACTAGTACATAAAGAACATAGTACAATAGTACGATTAGTACTTGACCATAGTACATAGTAGTCAGTACATGAACATAGTAGCGTAGTACATAATACGAGTACATACGTACGTAGTACAGCGGTAGTACACTAAGTAGCATCAGCACATATTAAATAGTACGTAGACGTAAGTACATAGTACATAAGTTACGTAGTACATAGTGCAATAGTGCATAGTGCCAGTAGTAGCATGTAGGTAAGTTCATACTACATAGTACGTAGTAGCGACTAGTACCTAGTACCCCCTCCCCGGCGCCCCCCCCCCCCTCCATACGACGTAGCGTAGTACGTAGTACACCTCAGGTCACAGTAGTACACTAGCTAGATACTACTACTAGTACGTAGTATATAGTACGTAGTACAGTTAGTACATAGTACGTAGTAGCATAGTACGTAGTGCATAGTACAATAGTACGTAGAACGTAGATGCATAGTACATGACACATAGTACATAGTACATAGTAGCATAGTGGCATAGTAATAGTACATAGTAGTCAGTACATAGTACATAGTACATAGTACACTATACATAGTGGCGTAGTACGTGTAGGTAGTACGTGACATAGTCATAGTAGCATAGTTCATACTACATAGTACGTAGTAGCATAGTACGTAGTACATAGTACGTAGTACATAGTACGTGTATATAGTACTAGCACATTAAGTACCAACATAGTAATAGTGGCATAGTAGCGTAAGAACATAGTACATAGCTATCGTAGTTTATACTACATAGTACTTAGTACATAGTACGTAGTACATAATAAACAGTATGTGCATAGTACATAGTAATGTAAGTACATATACGATAGTCACATAGTACGTAGTACATAGTACGTAGTAACATAGTACGCGCTAGTACATAGTACGTA
>NW_014578808.1:32474-47367 GCF_000485595.1 Priapulus caudatus
AGTATTGTATACATAGTATAGTGATGCAATACACATACATACATAGTATTGCCTATATACACAGTATTGTATCAGGGTTCATAGTACTAAGACACATGTTGAAATAAGGACCAAAATAATACTTTTTTACGCGATTTCTGATAGATCACCGACTATTAAAGTACACCAATAATATTTATATACACAATTGCACAGAATTTAAACACAGAAAATGTTGAAAAATGGTCCTTTGGCAAAAAATAAGGACTATTAAGTACTTTTCTAAGATTTCACCAAAAATAAGTACTAATAAGGGCCCTTGTTTTATTTTTGGTGAAATAAGTACTTATATAAGACTTTGGAAGACCCGCTACGAACCCTGTAGCATTATTGTTAGCAGCGAGACACCAACAGTACGTAGGGGCCTATATACAGTCGTACCGGGCTAGCAAGTAGTAATAATAATGCCTAATAAGAGAATAAAAATCATTGGTTATGTTGCTGAGCAGGGCCTGCATGGTTGCTGATGTTGTGTTTTCCGTTGCTCATAAGTAGATCTGAGGATGATGTCTTTACTGATCAGGGGTAGAAATTAGTTGGAAATTTTACAGGCCCGCCGGGCCTGTAGACAAGGGATTTTACAGGCCCGCATTATTCCCTGGATACCGCAGCATTTTTTTTTAAATAAGAGTAAAATTTTAAATTTTTACAGTGGTTTACTTTCGTACGCTAAAGTCTCAAACAGGCATTTAGGGTACGTCTCCATCATCATCATCATCATACACGCGCACGCGTTCACACACACCCACACTGATCATTTACTGTGTGGATCATACATCTTGAATGATAAAGCTAATGTTTGGGACATATATATAGGGCAGAGAAAAACAACGCTCCGTAGGGTCGGTTAGTTGATTTCATGGCAAGAGCAAATAAAAAGGTTGAGTAAATGTAAACATCTAAGGAACCAGCCAAACCAGGCAAAGATAGGGTTGAGTTTTTCCTGGCAGACGTGAAAGTTGAACACACACACCCCACCTCACCTCACCTCACTAATTGTAAATAGCTAATAACTTGTAGTTATGACAGCAATACGACTGTGGGATATGAGGCATATATACAATAAATGTTAATAGCTAATAACTTAATGTAGTCATCATGACAGCAATACAACTGTGGGATAATATATATCTTTATGAGGCATATATGGCTGTGAGGCATATATAAAAATACAATAATTGTCAATGGCTAATAACTAATTGTAGTCATGACAGCAATATGACTGTGGGATATATATCTTTATGAGGCATATATGGCTGAGGCATATATAAAAAAAAATGTATATTAATAGCTCACTATCTGTAATACGACTGTGGGATATATATATTTCATGGGGCATATATGACTGAGGCATATAAAAATAAAATGAATGTAAATAGCTAATAACTTTTATTCACAACAGCAATATCATTGTGGTATATATATCTTTTATGAGGCATATATGGCTGTGAGGCATATATATAAAAATAAAATGAATATATCATATCAATAGTTCATTACCTGTAGTCATGACAGCAATACGACTGTGGGATATATATTTTTTATGAGGCATATATGCATGGCTGCAGGACTAGATAATTACAAATTATTTGTAATTATTTAGTCCTGATAGCTGTGATCGAGGCATATATAAAAATAAAACGAATGTCAATAGCAAATAACTTGTACTAGTCATGACAGCAATATGACTGTGGGATATATATTTTTATGAGGCATGTTTGACTGAGACATATATATATAAAAGTAAAATGAATAGCAATAGCTCATTACCTTTAGTCATGACAGTAATATGATTGAGGAATATATCTTTTTATGGGGTGCATATGACTGTGACTGTGAGGCATGTATAAAATGAATGTCAATATAGCTAATAACTTGTAGACATGACAGTAATACGATTAGGGGGCCTATACGACTGTGAGATATCTATCTTATGAGGCATATATATATGGCTGTGAGGCATATATATAAAATGCGAATGTCATTAGCTCATTGCCTGTAGTCATGACAGCAATTGTGGGATATCATGTATGATGCATGTATGGCCGTGAGGCATATATATAAAATGAATGTTTTAAAATAAGTTAGATCCAACCAGAGTGACGAGCCTCATTACGATGAAACTCGAACATGTCGCGAACTCATGCATTCTTTTAATCATGGCAGAACAATTAGTGGAACGTTCAATTCAGTCATCTTCATCCTTTCGAATTGATCGAGAGAATTACTGCACATTCTAATACACTTCTGAGCAGATTCTTCCACTTCCATTCAATTCCCGCCTTAAATAAAAGTGCATGTGACACTGAGAACGTGATCCCATGCAGTCACATTGTGACATACAATAATTGAATATTACATTGACCATCGATTCATACAGAATTTGAAGTCCCAGTACAGTGTTAGCATGGCCCAATGTTTTTTTTTGTATAAAAAAATGGGAAATGGGAAATATTTATAACCCCATCTTGACGCATGTAGGCATACTGACTGTGAGGTACATACATGTGCATTGCAGACTTAGAATGTAAAATTTAGACAAATCACTCTCTCAATCTTAAAACTCACAATATATCACGATGGCATGACAACGCAGTACTTATATATTTTTATGAGGCATATATATGTCTGTTGGGTATATGCATTTCTAGCATGGAATACTAGGAACATGTTTGATGCCATGTCTGTAGTGCCGTAGGGTATATATTTTTGAGGCATATATGCCTGTGTGGGAATCTAAGATATATTTCTTGACTCCATATCTATAGTATATTATAGCTGTTGGTTATTTATCAGATCACATAGCGGTATTATTTAGAGTTTGGTATGTTATTGTATATACAACATCTACTTATACCACCACTTATAGCCCTTTTTCTGGTGCATATAATAAACCTAAGTTTGAATAATATATCAAAATGATATGAACATGTAATTGTGATCACATATCCTACTGTCTAATCTTATTTCAGGGTTTTCGTAATATGCATAGCACTCGAAGAAATGCGCGTGCCAGTCATAATGACTTGTGGAAAAAATTTCTTGGTGTTGCTGACCAGGATGGATTTAGTGTGGAATATTCTGCCACAAAAGGTAGGTACAAAGCAATGTTTGGCATACTATATTCATTTGCACGCTCACTTTGACATCATGACATTTGGAAGCGATATATAAATCGACTAAATCTACTAAAACTATATATAATATCGTTATTAGTGTAATTAATAGTGATAACAGTAGTAGTATAGCATTCAAGAAGCCATGCAATGTGATAATGTGAGCTTTTCATTGCGTGGCGTGTGTAGCTACGTGTTTTCATGTTTAAGTGCATGAATGGTTTTGTATGTCGTAAGTGTGTGCAATGCATGTAGGCCTACGTGTTAACTGTATCTAAGCCAAATTTTAAACACAGGCAAAGCGGCACACAGGGCAAGATAAATTATTCTTGCAGAACTACTGATAATGTCGTTATTAGTGTAATTACTAGTGTTAAACTAGTACTACTAGTAGTATTCAACAAGCCATTCAATATGATAATTTAAGCTTCAAGTGCAAGCATATAGGTTTGTACGGATGTGAGTGCAGACGGAGATGTATAGGCGCCCACGTATGTGACAGTAGATTGAGATGTGTGACTGTAAACTGAGATGTACGTATGTGACTAGAGATTGAGATGTACGCAGTGAAATCGGGCGAGTAAAAACAAAAACTGATTCGCCCATGTTGGCGAGTAAGCATTTATAGTTGTCTAAAACTTAAATAAAATGTTATAGTTCCCTACGTTTATTTAGAATAATTGGTGAAGAACAGTGGAATTATTTTAACCATGCTTTGATTAGGCAATCGTGATTCAGCCTAGTATATATATTCTTACTACATATATTCAGTAATCAGCATGTCCCAAGCTCTTAAACAATGCCCCCCCCCCCATACGTCAACAATCAATGCCGCCGCACAGGCTGTACACACACGAATGCTGCAAAGCTGCGCATGCTGGCACGCGTAGGCTGGAGCTCTGACTGGAGCTGGCAATGTAATGATAAAAGGTGACACGCGTACGGGTGTCGCGGCGGCTTTTCCGGCGAATTTTGTATGAAAAAAACGCAATGCAACGCGAGAATACATTTCAAATGCTTTACCTACCAGCTAGGCTACCACTTTATAATATTATAATAAACTTATAAAGTATAAGGCTAATATTAATAAGCATTTATAACAACTCGTACATTATTAAGTTTACCACAATATTCCACGATTGAAATTTTCTAGTTAACTTTTTGTTGACGCGGTTACATGATAACACGACTTGTTTTCTCCCAAGACTCAGTCCTTACACTATTTTACTAGTAAATGGCATGAAGTAATATAGACACTGCGCGAGTCTATAACATATTACGTGACACAAACACATACACGTATTGTTTTGTATCAGCATTTTCATATTTCATTGTTGCGTATCACAAGAATGCAGGAATCAGCCAATATCAACAAAATAACTAGCCAAAAATATAAGCAACAAAATATCTGATCAGAATGTCTTTTACAATGCTCAGATAATCCAAAATATATGTGATTAAAACACTATACGCAATATCTTAACTTTTAGGAGAGGGCAATGTTTCCGTTTTGGCACTCGTACGATCAGAATGCCATAGAACTCATCTCAGAGAACCTAGGTATGCAAACTTTTTTTGTGGGGAAACACCCCGTACCCACTAGCAAAAGGGGAGACAGCATCAGCCTACCGCACCTAACCCCCGCCGAATCATTATGCTCGCTGCTTCGTGCTTCGTACGTGTTTGATGCTTTTGGCCTCAGCAGGACTAGTAGTATATTGAAAGGACTAGCTATGACATATTTTCTTTTACTAGTGACAGACTATGTGACTGTAGAATTATGAGATGTACGTATGTGACAGTAGATTGAGACGTGTGACTGTAAAATAAGTTTTACGTATGTGACTGTAGACTGAAATGCACGTAGGTGACTATAGACTCAGATGCACGTATGTGACAGTAGATTACTAGATTGAGATGTGTGACTATAAACTGAGATGATATACGTAGACTTCGATGTACGTACGTAATTGCGGACTGATATGTACGTGTGTGACAATAGTTTGAGATGTGTTACTGACTGTAAACTGAGATATACGTATGTGACTGTAGACTGACACATGTTACTGTAGACTGAGATTTACTTGTGTAACTGTAGACTGCGATGTACGTTTATAACTGCTATTGATCACTATAATCACCCGAATTAGGAAGGTGAATATAAAACAATGTAAATGTTAGATATAATAACGTAGAAGGAGCTGAGGAGGTTGGGTGGTGAGAATAGAGGCGGAGAGGAGGAAAGGAGGTTAGAGGAGCGTTGGAAGCTGTGCAGAGGAGGATGATAAAGGGAGTGTTCGAGGAGGAATGGGGAGAGAAGAGGAGCTAAAATGAGGATGGGTAGAAGGTAGACTGCGGCAGAGAGGCTTGTGGGAATGGAAGGAAAGAGAAGATAGGCAGGAGGAAGAATGGTGCGGAGGGAGAAGGTAGATGAGGGAAGCGGAGAGGAGGTAACAGAGATGGAGTGTGGAGGTGGAGGGAGGAGAGGACGCAGAAGGTGAACCACGAGGCGGTGGTGGCGAGCAAAGAGAGATGACTGTTGGAGGAGGAGGAGAGGAGAGGGGAGTGGAGAGGGATACCTCTTGGTTGTCTATATCAGGCAGAACAGGAATCATTTGCATATTTTGTCCGTGTTTGTGTGTACGCAATTCAGAATGTACTTCCCGTCGTAATCGTGAAGAAATCACAGAATCTGGTGGAGAATGAGGAAGGTGGAGAAGGGACGAAAGCTGGGTGGAGAATGGAGAGCGGGAGAAGCTGGTGGAGAAGAGGGGGAGAAGGGAGCTGGTGGAGAGGAGGGGAGAAGGGAAGAATCTGCTGGAGAAGAGGAGGGGAAGAAGCTGTGGGAAGAAGGAGGAGCGGGAAACGGAGAATCTGGTGAGAATGGAGGGAGAAGCTGGTGCGAAGAGAAGGGAGAAAGGAGAAGCTGTTGGAGGAGGATGGGTTGAGAGCTGGTGGAAAGGATAAAGGGGAGAAAGGGAGAAGCTGTGTATGAGAACGGGAAGAAAGGAGGGGATATCAGGGGGCTGTGATGAGCAGGATAAGAGAGAAGCGGTGAGAAGGAGAAGGGGAAGGAGAAGATTGTGGGTAGAGAGGAAGAAGCTGGATGGTAGAAGGTAGAGAGAAAATAAGAGCTGGGAAAGGAGAGGAAGAAGGAGAAAGGGGAGAAGAGAGATTGTGGAGGAGGAGGGGAAGGAGAAGCTGGAATAAGGAGGAAGCGGGGAAATGAGAAGCTGTGGAGGAGGAGGAGGGAGAAGAGAAAGGGAGAAGGAGAAGGAGGAGGGGAGAGCTGATGAGAATGAGGGGAGAAGGATGAAGGGGAGAAGGAGGGGAGAAAAGGAATGGTAGAGGAGGAGGGGAGAAGGAAAGCTGGTGAGAAGAGGGAAGGATAAGAGAGCTGGTGTAGGGGGAGAAGGGAGAAGGCGAGAAGGTGTGAGGAGGTGAGGAAGGAGAAGCTGTGAGAAGAGAAGGGAGATAGGAGGGAGAAGGGAGCTGGTGGAGGAGGGGGGAAAGGAGATGTGAAAGAAGGAGGAGTGGGAGATATCTTGGTGAGAAGGAGAAGGGGAAAGAGGTGTGGCACGAAGGAGGGGAGAACTGTAGAGAAGAGAAAGGAGAAGGCGAATCTCGCCTCCTCATCGCTTCCTCCGACAGCTCGCTCGCTTCTCGCCGCTTCTCCTTATCCACAGATTCTCTCATTCTCTCCTCTCCATCAGCATCTCATTCTCCCCCATCCTTCTCCCCTTCCTCCCTCGCCACCAGCTTCTGCCCCCCTCCTCATCCACCAAGCTTATCACTCTCTCCGCTTGCCCCTCCACCAGTTCTCCTTCTCCCTTCGTCTTCTCCACCAGCTCTCCCTTACTCCTGGATCCTCCTCCTCCACTGCAGCTCCCTTTCTTCTCCTCCTCCTTCAGCGCAGCTTCTCCCGTCTCTCACCAGCTTCTCCTTTCTCCTCCGCCGTACTCATCCAACTCCCATCTCCCCTCCTCCTTCTCACACCCGCTCTGCCACCGCACTTTCTCCCCTCCTCCTTCTCTCAGCCAGCTTCTCCCTTCCCCCTTCTCATTCTCCCAGATTCTGTGATGAATATACAGGCTGATATAGACAACACCTAGGTCTCTTGATGATATATGTAGCTCCTTTGCTCCACACGAATCTGATTTTCGACATGATCTGATTGTGTCATGATCACGTGAGTCATTGTTGCTATAACATTGTCAGTAACAGGCTCAACAGTAAGTACATCGCAGTAGCAGTAAGTGTTACAGTTTGTAATAGTCAGCAGAAAATGTTCGAAACCGCCGCCGTCTAGCTGCTGTATGCGCATTGTCACAGCTTTAATCCCCCCCCCGCAGCGCATGACCGCTATTGCGCGTATAAAGTGGCATATGCTTCGCGACGAATTTAGTTACATTCTGAGAAATCTAGATAACTATACTAACACATGTCTAATAGCAGTATGTGATCCTCCGTTGAATTTTGAGTTTATTGAATCAGCGAATAGGTTCGGATATTCGTGACTATATAGTACTCAAAAATAATAATATAAGGCATCTATTATGTATTGGCATAATTAGTATGGAAATCCATGCGCATGGTCAATTTATAAAGCATGGTATCCCTAATCCTATAGCCTAAAAGACAGGATATCATTAAGACCAATGCATTTTTTGCATTTATCAAATAAGTTACGTACGACAAAATAAACAATAACATGTATTCGTTCTACATGTAAAATAATTACATATCACATGGGAATGTCTTGATTTATTGTCAAACTGGACCAAATTCAGTACGTACTTTTTCCACTTGCTGTCACACGCAACGCAGACACAGCGAGCGTATGTACATAGACCTTTGGCAAAAAGTCACGGACAGAAGTCTCGAACTACGAAGTGCGTATTATTAAATTTATTATTATTATTGATTATTATATATTTATTTATGGATGTATTATTTGTGGTAAGTCGTTGATACTGACTACACAGGTTCATAGTACAAGTACACATTTGAAATAAAGGACTAGACCATCTTTCTGATGCAAAATAATACTTGTTTTACTGGCGATTTCTGAGAGATCACCGATATTCAGGACACGCAATAATATTGATATATAGTCACATTGCAACAGAATTAAACACAGAAAATGTTGACACAAATGGTCCTTTGGCAAAAAATTAAGGACTGATACACTTTTTAACAGATTTCAACACCAAAAATTAGTACTAAGGTAAGGCCTTGTTTTTATTTTTGGTGAAATAGAGTATCTTATAGTAGCTTTGAAACCCGCTACGGAACCCTGTAGGCATTATGTTAGCAGCGAGACATGCCAACAGTAACGTTAGGGGCCTATATAACAGTCTAACGCGGGCTACGTCGAAGTAGTAAGTAATAATGCCTAATAAGAGATAAAAATCATTGGTTATGTGTGCTGAGCAGGTGCTGCATGGTTGCTGAGTGTTTTCCGTGCTCATAAGTAAGATCTGAGGATGATTCTTTACTGATCAGGGTAGAAAATAGTGTCTGGAAATTTACAGCCCGCCGGCTGTAGACAAAGGGATTTACTAGGCGCCGCATTATGCCCTGATACCGACGCATTTTTTAAATAAGAGTAAGATTTTTAAATTTTTACAGTGTTACTTTCGTACGCTTAAGTCTCAACAGGCATTTAGGGTACGATCTCCATCAATCATATCATACCCTCGGCACGCGTTTCAACACTCACCCACCAGCTGGATCATAATTACTGTGTGGATCATACATCTCTGAATAATAGAAACGCTAAGTTGGACATAATATATATAGGGGCAGAGAAAAACAACGCTCCGTAGGTCGTAGTTGAGTTTTGCAATGCAAAAGCAATAAAAAGGTGATAAATGTAAAACATCTAAGGAACCAGCCAAACCAGGCAAAGATAGTGAGTTTTTCCTGGCAGACATGCATGAAGTTGAACACACATCACGCCACCTCACCTACCCTTGCACTAATGTCAATAGCTATACTTTGTAGTCATGACAGCAATACGACTGTGGGTATGAGGCATATTACCAATAATGTTAAATAGCTAATCAAGCTTAATTGTAGTCATCATGACAGAAATACACTGTGGAAGTATATATTTTATGAAGCATATATGGCTGTGAGGCATATATAGAATATCAATAATGTCATGCTAATAACTAATTTAGTCATGACAGCAAATGACTGTGGATATATATATTTATGAGGCATTATGGCTGAGGCATATATACAAAAAAAATGTAATAATAGCTCACTACTCTTTCATACGACTGTTGGGATATATATATTTCATGGGCATATATATGACTGAGCATTAAAAATATAAATGAATGTAAATACTAATAACGTTTGTATCACACAGCAAGAATCAGTGGATATATACCTATTTATTAGGCATATTATGCTGCTGAGGCCTATATATTAAAAATAAATGAAATATACATATAATAGTTCATTACCTGTAGGTGTCATCGACGAGCAATCACGACTGTGGATATATATTTTTTAGTGAGGCATTTATGCATGGCTGAGGAATAGATAATTTACAAATGATTTGTGAATTATGTAGTCCTGATAGCTGTGATCGAGGGCAGTATATACAATAAAAACGGAATGTCAATAGCAAATAACTTGATACTAGTCATACGTCAATCATCGACTGTGGGATATATATTTTTATGAGGCATGTTTGACTGAGACAGAAATATATATAAAAGATAAAATGAATAGCAATAGCTCATTACCTTTAGTCCATGACCGTAATATATTAGGAATCTATATTATTTATGGTATCTATGACTTTGAGGCAGTATATAAAATGAATGGCAAATGTAGCTAATAAATTGTAGACATGACAGCTAATACCGATTAGGGGCCTAACGACCTGTGAGATTATCTATATAGGCATATATATGCATAGGCTGGAGGCATATATATAAAATGAGGAATGCATTACTCATGCCTTTAGTCATGACAGCCTTTGGAATGCATGTATGAGCATTATGGCCTCCCACCCGTGGAGCAATAATAGAGAAATGAATGTTTAAAAATATGGTTAGATCCAACAGAGTGACGAGCCTGCATACGAGAAACTCGAACATGTCGGCGAACTTGCCCTGTCATGCAGCTCTTTTAAATCATGGCAGAAAATTAGTGGGGAACGGTTCATTCAGGATCAACTCATCCTCGCGTAATGATTGAGAGAATTACTGCACATATCTAATTAACTTCTGAGCAGATTCTTCCCTTCTCATGTCAATTCCCGCTCTTAAATAAACGTGTCTGTGACACTGAAACGTGATCCCATGCGTCACCAATTGTGACATACTACAATAATTGAATATGTACATTGACCATCCATACAGAATTGAAGTCCCCAGTATCAGTGTTTAGCATGCCCAATGTTTTTTTTGTATAAAAAATGGATGGAAATATTTAAACCGCATCTGACGTCATGTAGGGCCATAGCTGACGTGAAGGTACATACATTGTAATAAAAAAAATAAACTTGCAGACTAGAAATAGAAAATTTAGACAATCACTCTCTTCAAGTCGTAAAACTCAACATATATCAAAACATTGCATAAAACGCAGTACTTATATATTTTTAGAGGCATTATATGATCTGTTGGGTATATTGCATTCGCGCATGAATACTAGGAACATGTTTGATGGCCATGTCTGTAGTGGCCGTGGGTATATATTTCTTGAGGCATAATCCTCGTGTTGGAATGCTAAAGGACTAATTATATTATTAGTATATGGAGTAATAAGATAATAAATATAGCTGTTGTTATTTATCAGATCACATAGCGTTAAAATTATTTAGAGTTGGTAATGTATATAACACATCTACTTATACCACCACTTAAAGCCACTTTTTCTGGTGGGGCATATAATATAACCTAAGTTTTGAATAATATAAAATGATAGGTGAACATGTAATTGGATCACATATTCTACTGTCTAATCTTATTCAGTGGATCCGTATAGGCAAGCCTCGAAGAAATGCGCGTTGCCATTCATAAGACTTGTGGAAAAAATTCTTGTGTACGTTGCTGACGCAGATGATTAGTGTGGAATATTCTGGCCACACAAAGGTAGGTACATGAAGCATGTTTGCATACTATATTCATTTGCACGCTCACTGACATCATTTGACATTTGGAAGCGATCATATAAAAAATTAATTTGATGGGCTGGTGTTATGTCTTCATATTAATGATTGGAGGAGTTAATTCAAAATTAATACAGTCATCGGAAAACCGATGCCACTTATGAACATGATCTCTCCTTGTATTGTAGGGATGCACTTTCATTGGTCATGGCCTGCTGTCACACATTGAGGATTTAGCCAGCGTATGCCGGACGTTATAAAAATGGTAATCGCTGGCGTACGTCGAATAAGTTTATGGGTACAAGTCTTTGTATAAGCTAGGTAAGCACCGCTGAACGCGAGCCGGCTGAAGCACGCTGGGTATACGTCGTTAGTACGTGCGAGTTTGTCTTAAAAAATTGAGCATGTCTCAAAATTTTCCGACTGTATGCCAGCGTACGTATCCAATACCCCGCATACGCGGGCAATAATTTTTAGGTAATCTGCAGACTCTTGCACACCAGACGTTCACAACACGTGTCTTGTAAGTTATCATAAGTAGAAATACGTAAAATTTGTCCAGCGTAGCCCAAAACGTATTTCTACTTAGGAGTAACGTGCTTTTGAGACTTATGTGTAACTTATTCCAACGGCATATTGACGTATTAACGATCGGGTAGACTTGTGATATCTGCGCTTTTGGCTTTCAGGTCCAGCAGTCCTGTTTCCGACGTCACAGAACGTCTACGTACTGAAGTGTTTCAACTTAACAGCTACGTATAAGGCGGCTAGTTGGCAGCGTTTTAAGGAATTAGTAAATAAAAATAGTATTGGCATGTATGATACTGCGACGGTGAAATGTGAGACTCGTGAATGTCAGTGCGTTAATTTGAATCGTCGAGCGGCGGCCTTTTAATAGCTATCGACACGTGAGCGTCGGCGATACGCTGGCCGGCGCCCATGCACAAGATTAGACTCTCGTTGGCATAATGGGTGAAGCGACCGGCAACACGCCTAAGCATATCGTTGTATAAGTTTTTTTTGGTATCTTATAGATTATCGAAACGTTCTTATAATACTACTAATACGTTAAGTATACGTCCCAACTCGTTATGAATACGCTATGTATACGCCCAAAAATTGAAAAAAAACATCGATAGTCAGCGTAATCCAGTCGTGTCTAGAGACCATTTTGATACTCCGCAACGCTGTCTAATCGTCATGTGTGACTAGGCACATCAGCGCTACAATATCCATACAAACTCTTGCTTTAGTTTCTATGTTCTAAAATGCTTCAGATGACTACTGTACCCTACAGTATATACTGTATTGTATCTGCAGAAGCCCTTGAAGATGAAGCCTTCCGATGAGAGAAACCAACACTGGAACGCAAATCTCAGCACAGCAGTAATAGCAGTGGCTCACCAGGAGTCGCGACCATAAACGAGTAGGAACACAGGTATGGTTACTGAGTCATGCACGGGAATGAAAAATAAACATAATACCTTCATATAGAAGTGTTATCAAACATCTGAGCTCAACCACTTACATCATCACTCTAGGACATTCCTAAGGTTAACTACAACCAATATATAAGTGGGGCTCAGGACATCTTTAAGTTTAAAAACGCACTGTAAACTGGACCTTATGATAATTCCAAAAATCAACGATTCAACTCTGGACCCAGAAGAGGAGATCATTAGTCTAATACAAGAGCCGGCAGAGCGTCTGCTCATCTGAGGTCTGCTGCTGACAGTTATAAACGTTAAAAATTTCAGTCCGTGCCCCCCCCCGGCCGTAAGTACACCATTTGTTAGCGCAATAGCAGACACGCATTTGCGTACACATCACTGGTAGGACACGCCCACTATCGCGATGAGGTAGGGGGAGGGTGGGGAAGGGTGGGGGAGGGTGGGAGGGGGGAGGAGGGATATCTACTACAAAAGCGTTCAGTCCTTTGTTGACAGGAACCAATCCATGTTTAACGTCTGCCATCTTGAGGGTCCAAAGTTATCCGACCATCTACCTCGCATGTCAGCGAATGGACATTTATGGTCCTTCAATAAAGCGCATAAAATTGCTAGTCACCCGCTGAAACAAAAATTTTTCCAATCGCTCCGTCAGACCATGTCTCAGAAAATGTTAAAATCCTCCCTGTGCCCAACGACTTTGAATTGACGCTCTCAATTCGCACAGTGATGCTTTTCATACCATGGATGCTATACCACCGGACCTATCACGAGCCTAGGTCGAGGTCGCGTTTAGAATTGTGCCGCAATTCTGCATTTCCCTCCTATACCCTTAATTAAAGGAGTGAATGTCCCCCTTCTTTACAACCTCTCCTTGACCTTTTGACGCCCAGCTCGGACATCCCCCAACTCGTTTTGACGATCCGCCCCGGATGTGCGAATATCGTGACCTGTACGTCGAGCGGGTTATGATTGTGCCAACGGTGACGCACAGGACGAACCTCGGACGGACTTACGCACGGCCACGACATGCGATCTACAAGCGCATCTGACATAGTCGATGAGATAAAGGAGATTCACTCCAAAAGACGGAATGTTAACTGGGATTCATGGCATTCCTAGAATAGTTTAAAACATCTGTAAATGGGGACTTCATGGCATTCTAGATAGTTTAAAACACAGTGAGAATGAGGACTATGCATTCTGGAACTGTTAATAACACAGTGTAAATGGGACTCATGTCATCTTATTTTAATACACTGTAGAATTGGGACATCATGCATTCTTAACATGTTTTCAAAAAAGTGGTAAATGGAGACTCATGCATTCTAGATAGCTAACACAGTTTGAATCTGCACTTGATGGCCATTCTTGGATGTTTAAACACAAATGTAATGGGGACTTTATGGCATTCTTAGATATTTAAAACACAGGTAAATGGGACTTATGGGCATCTTAGATAGTTAAAACACAGTTAAATAGCACTGATCATTCTTGACTGTTTAAACACACATGTAAATGTGCAGGAACTCTCATGGCAATTCTTAGTTTACACACAGCTGAAATGGACCTTCAGTGGTCATTGCTTTAGTTTAACACACTGTAAGGATTCATGGCATCTATTTAACACACTGATAAATGCGACTTCATGACATTCTCAGTAAAAACACTGTAAGTGGACTTATACATTCCTATTTAAAACACTGTAAATGGACTTCATGCATCTAGTTTAACACACTCGTATAATGGGAACTCATGGCATTCTTGTTAACAACACTGTAAATGGCGACTCATGCTCTCAGAAAAACACTGTAAAGTGGGGACTTCATGCATCTCTTTATTTAGAAAGCACTGTAAATGGGACTCATGCTATTCTTTAGTTTAAACACTCGTTGATAAATGGCTTCAGTGCATGTCTTAGTTAAAAACACTGTAAATTGGGGACTCATTGCCTTCTAGTAAAAACACTTTAAATGGGCACATCATGGGCATTCTTAGTTTAAAACTAGCAGTGAATGGGACTTATGGCATTCTTCAGAATAATTTAGAAACAAGTTTAATAGGCCGCACTTGATGGCATCTGACTGTTAAAACACAGTGTAAATGGGGGCACTTCGATGAATTGCTAGTTTAAAAACTCGCGTCTCTACTCTCCT
>NW_014578808.1:47392-55533 GCF_000485595.1 Priapulus caudatus
AAGGAAGAGAGGAAGAAGCTGGTAGAGAAGGAGGAAGGGGAGAAGGGAGAAGCTGGTGGAGAAGGAGGAGGGGAGAAGCTGGTGGAGAAGGAGGTGGTGGAGAAGGAGGAAGGGGAGAAGGGAGAAGCTGGTGGAGGAGGAAGGGGAGAAAGAGGGGGAGAAGGGGGCTGGTGGAGGAGGCGAGGGATAAGAGAGAAGCTGGTGGAGAAGGAGGAAGGGGAGAAGGGAGAAGCTGGTGGAGAAGGAGGAGGGGAAGAAGCTGGTGGAGAAGGAGGAAGGGGAGAAATGAGAAGCTGGTGGAGAAGGAGGAGGGGGAGAAGGAGAAAGGGGAGAAGGGAGCTGGTGGAGGAGGAGGGGGAGAAGGGAGAAGCTGGTGGAGAAGGAGGAAGGGGAGAAATGAGAAGCTGGTGGAGAAGGAGAAAGGGGAGAAGGGAGAAGGAGGAGGGGAGAAGCTGATGGAGAAGGAGGGGGAGAAGGAGGAAGGGGAGAAGGAGGGGGAGAAGAGAGCTGGTAGAGGAGGAGGGGGAGAAGGGAGAAGCTGGTGGAGAAGGAGGAAGGGGAGAAGGGAGAGGCTGGTGGAGAGGAAGGGGAGAAGGGAGAAGGTGGTGGAGGAGGAGGAGGGGGAGAATCTGGTGGAGAAGGAGGAAGGGGAGAAGGGAGGTGGTGGAGAAGGAGGGGAGAAGCTGGTAGATAAGGAGAAAGGGGAGAAGGGAGAATCTCCCCCTCATCCTCCTCCACCAGCTTCTCCCTTCTCCCCTTCCTCCTTATCCACTAGATTCTCCCTTCTCCCCCTCCTCCATCAGCTCCCTTTTCCCCATCCTTCTCCCCTTCCTCCTTCTCCACCAGCTTCTCCCCCTCCTCCTCCTCCACCAGCTTCTCCCTTCTCCCCCTCCTTCTTCTCCACCAGCTTCTCCCCCTCCTCCTCCTCCACCAGCTTCTCCCTTCTCCCCTTCCCCCTCCACCAGCTTCTCCCTTCTCCCCTTCCTCCTTCTCCACCAGCTTCTCCCTTCTCCCCCTCCTCATCCACCAGCTCCCTTCTCCCCTCCTTCTCCCCTTCCTCCTTCTCCACCAGCTTCTCCCCCTCCTCCTTCTCCACCAGCTTCTAACCTATCACCAAGAGCAGCGATGATGTAAGTGATTCGAGAGCGCTTACGCCTAACCATCTTTTATTGCTACGAGATGGCGCTACGTTACCCCCCGGCAAGTTCGGATCCAGCGGCATGTATCCTAGGCGTTGGCGTCACGTACAGCATCTCGCGGATCAGTTCTGGCGCAAGTGGGTGAAAGAATACCTGCCAGAGCTGCAGCGTAGAAGCAAGTGGATTGTGCAAAGCAGGAACATCAAGATAGGTGATTTAGTGCTGGTGGTGAACGAAAACACCCC
Organism: Priapulus caudatus; assembly: GCF_000485595.1. Lineage (NCBI taxonomy): Eukaryota > Metazoa > Priapulida > Priapulimorpha > Priapulimorphida > Priapulidae > Priapulus > Priapulus caudatus. Next base: position 48,777 of record NW_014578808.1, read on the forward strand.
AAGAGGACTATGGCCGCTTGGCCTCGTGATAGATGTGAATAAGGGCAGAGACGGTCTTGTCAGATCAGCCAAAGTGAAAACCAAAGCGACTCGTATCGTCCGGCCGATCTCAAAGATTGTGCTACTATAGGGCTCTTCCTAAGTTTACTTTGTTGAACGTAGTTCAAGGTGGGGAGTGTTATTTCTTCTCATCATTTCTGTTGAGTGTGTCATATACTGTCGTATTTCTGGCACTGTTCTGTTCTTGTTTTTGCGCGGTATTTAAGCTGTTCAGCTTGGCTGCGGTTCGGCTCGTTTACATTATGTTTTAGTCATGTGACTCGCGGGTTTCCTTGTCGCGGTATAAAAGCGTCTGTTGTGCGTTGCGCGGGCCCTTTTGCTGATTGAGCCGTATTTATACGTTCGCGTGCGCTCGCGCATTTTTTCCACGATGCACCATACATTGTAAGTGTTTTCTCTTGGTTCTCGTCTAATTTCTTATAATTTGAATCTTTGTTATATAACGTTGGATATAGTGAACATTGCATGACATGAGCGACGTAATATTTAGTGTGCATTATTTTGTATTTACAGTTTTACCTGCACGTGTGCAGCTACGCACGTGTTGAGTAATAAATTTGGAGATATCAAAAAGATGCCGAGTTGAGTATTGATTATCACGCACGGAACGTAACACTGAGATATATACGTATGTGACTGTAGACTGACACATGTTACTGTAAACTGATCGAGATTTACTTGTGTAACGGTAGACTGCGATGTACGTTTATAACTGCTATTGATCATATAATACCCGAATAAGAAGGTGAATAAAACATAATGTAAATGTTGATATAATAACGTAGAGGAGGTTGAGGTGGTGGAGGATAGAGGCGGAGAGGAGGAAAGGAGGTAGAGGAGCGGGCGCAGCTGGTGGCAGAGGGAGGACGAGAGGGAGTGTTAGAGAAGGAGGAGGAGGGGGAGAAGAGGAGCTAAATGAGGAGGGGAGAAAGTAGATGCGGCAGAGAGGCTGGTGGGAAAGGGAAGGAAAGGAGGAGAGATAGGAGAGGAGGGAAGATGGTGGAGGAGGGGAGAAGGTAGATGAGGGAAGCTGGAGGAGGAGGTAACAGGAGATGGAGGAGGAGGGGAGGAGAGGAAGTGATGGAGGAGGACGGGAGAAGGTGAAGGAGGAGGGCGTGGTGGCGAAGGAAAGAGGAGATGGACTGTTGGAGGAGGGGGAGGGAGAAGGTATAGTTCATTGGTATATATGTAGCTCCTTGCTCCCCACACGAACTGATTTTCACATGATCTGATTGTGTCATGATCACGTGATCATTATGATAGTAACATTGTCTATAGAGCCGCGCTCAGACAGTACAGTACAGCTACAGTACAGTACAGTGTCCAGTTTGTAATAGTCAGCAGATTATTAAATGTTCGAACCCCGCCCGCCTGTACTGGTGCATTGTATACAGCTGTTAACCCCCCCCCCCCCGCCGCGCATACGATATTAGCATCTACTCCTGATAAAATGAATGTCAATATAGCTAATAACTTGTAAACATGACAGTAATACGATTATATGACTGTGAGATATCTATCTTATGAGGCATATATATATATATGGCTGTGAGGCATATATATATAATGAGAATGTCATTAGCTCATTGCCTGTAGCCATGACAGCAATTGTGGGATATCATGTATGATGCATGTATGGCCGTGAGGCATATATATATAATGAATGTTCTAAAATAAGTTAGATCCAACCAGAGTGACGAGCCTCGATCATTACGATGAAACTCGAATATGTCGCGAACTCATGCATTCTTTTAATCATGGCAGAACAATTAGTGGAACGTTTAATTCAGTCATCTTCCTTCGAATTGATCGAGAGAATTACTGCACATTCTAATACACTTCTGAGCAGATTCTTCCACTTCCATTCAATTCCCGCCTTAAATAAAAGTTCATGTGACACTGAGAACGTGATCCCATGCAGTCACATTGTGACATACAATAATTGAATATTCCATTGACCATCATACAGAATTTGAAGTCCCAGTACAGTGTCAGCATGGCCCAATGTTTTTTTTTGTATAAAAAATTAAAAATGGGAAATGGGAAACATTTATAACCCCATCTTGAAGCATGTAGGCATACTGACTGTGAGGTACATACATGTGCATTGCAGACTTAGAATATAAACTTTAGACAAATGACTCTCTCAATCTTAAAACTCACAATATATCACGATGGCATGACAACGCAGTACTTATATATTTTTATGAGGCATATATGCATGCCTGTGTGGGAATCTAAGATATATTTCTTGACTCCATATCTATAGTATATTATAGCTGTTGGTTATTTATCAGATCACATAGCGGTATTATTTAGAGTTTGGTATGTATACAACATCTACTTATACCACCACTTATAGCCCTTTTTCTGTTGCATATAATAAACCTAAGTTTGAATAATATATCAAAATGATATGAACATGTAATTGTGATCACATATCCTACTGTCTAATCTTATTTCAGGGTTTTCGTAATATGCATAGCACTCGAAGAAATGCGCGTGCCAGTCATAATGACTTGTGGAAAACATTTCTTGGTGTTGCTGACCAGGATGGATTTAGTGTGGAATATTCTGCCACAAAAGGTAGGTACAAAGCAATGTTTGGCATACTATATTCATTTGCACGCTCACTTTGACATCATGACATTTGGAAGCGATAATATATATTTTGTGGGATTGTGTTATGTCATTATTACACATAGGACTTGAGTGGCCCTGCTACCTATAAATTCTGATGTTCCACAATTGCAAAAACTTCTGATCACTGTAAAACCAGTCTCTCTCCACAACAGAATTGCATCAATTGCATAGTCTAAACAGTGCCAACTATATGGGGATTAACATTCCAATTCAAGCTGGTTGAGTTTTCATGCCTTTGGCTGGTTCATTTGCAAACTCACACAATTTATTATGTCAGTGTTGGTCATCATTGTTTATTTTTTATAGGACGGTGTGTTATTGCCAAAAGGTGTTTCAAGAAAGGTGAATTTCTCCTGGAATACCCAGGGGAATTAATTGATCACACCATAGCAAAACAACGAGAAGAAAGTGTTTTTCAGTTCTTTTTTGAACACAAGGGCAAGAAATTATGGTAAGTGTATAAACTAGTATCCATCAATCAGGGTTCTAGATTGCAAATTTCTCTCATACTTTTCTCCATAGTCTGTAACTTCAGTTGATATTTCTATATGCCCTATACAACCAGCATGAAGAGTAGTCTAGTCTCTCATGCGTTTTTTATCCTAAGATCTGTGCCTTTTGCATACATCATATCAGCAAACTTATTCTGTCAGTATTAATTCTAAATGCCATTAGTCTGGGTTTGCGGCTAAAAGTGGGCACCAGTGCTATATACAGACTAAACGTGGTTTATTCATCAGCGTCAAAATGAAGTATACTTCTGAAGTGTATACACTGACAACAATGAAGTGAGTGAAGGAGCTTAGACCACTATGTTTTCTTTTGCAGCATTGATTCCACTGCGAATCGAACTACGCAGTGGACCTCGTCTTGGACGTTTAGTCAACCATAGTGGCAGGAAGGAACAAAATTCTAAAATGAAAACTGTAGAATGCAGAGATGGTTCTGTCACACTGTGTCTCTTTGCCATAAGAGATATCACAGAAGGGTCTGAGATCCTTTATGACTACGGTTTGAAACATTACCCATGGGATGAAATTAAGGTAAGATAAACTTTAGCAGTTAAAGCGATGGCATGTTTAATATTTAATTGCGTTAAGCTCTTAAGCATTGTGAAGGGCAAAAGGATACTAAATTCGAACGAATTTATGACTTACACCAGGTAAATATAAAATTTAGCAGTGTTTTATCATATATATATATCGATTAGTGTAGATTTGAGTTTTTGATTTCTGTTCATATCTCGTCTTTTTTCACGTAACTGACCTGACTGACGTAAACCAGACACAACCTTGGATAAGCATGAACATATGCTCATGCATCTAGTGCGCAATCGCACTGGTTATATACCCAGACGTTGCCTAGCAAGTAGCAACATATATGTTCAACCACTGTTCGAAATACTATTAAGTATTTATGCTTTTTCATGCCACTCGAATTCAGATGAACTTATGTTTGAGGTGCCATGTTTGAATGGCAAATCGCGATCAATCCTATCCCCTCCTTTATAGATGGAATTATAACTAGGTGTGGGTTTCCTGTGATAAACAGCACTTTGTCTTACAAACGAAATAATATTTGACTGCGGTTAACCGATTTAGCACATTTCTGAGAAATTTTAAAACATACCATTGCTTTAACTTAGATTTACATACAGAACCGAGTGTCCCAGACACTTTCAAACCAGCATAGCCCCATTGACAAAAAGACTTATTCTTCTTCTTCCCTTTTAAATATAGCTGCAGAGCTGCAGCTTGCTTCTGCAGAGTCAGATATGATACTCATACAAATGAGAAATTAGCAAAATTAAAACTCATGCATATTTGTTTGTACTTTTAGCAGCTTTCATAATCAGTTAATATTTTCATGCAGAGTATTTCTGAGTAAAGGTTGCTAAATATTTTCTGCTATGTTTTCTTTTAACATTTTATCTTATTTGGTCACACAGTATTATTACCGCACCCAGTCCAGGCTAATCTAAGTTTGTTCAAATTGGATCACTGTGACTTACTTGTTCTGAAACAAGATGCTACAGAGCCATTCCTCTTATACATGATTGATCACATTCTAATTGACTTTTTATTCATTTCCAGCAAAGTAAGCAGTCCAACTTTCAATGTGCGATCTGTTCTCTTGGTTTTCAAAATGAAACCGACCAACTGAAATGTGTATATCAACACTACATGTTTGCTGGACTACCATATCCAAAAGGTATTGCACCGGACATCCTATGACTACTGAAGCAATAAATGTGTGTTAGTGATTCAAAGCACATCACATGCAGAATACCTTTCAACTGCATCTACAACTCATTTACATGACCATTGGTCTCTTTTAGTAGGATTGATTTCATATAGCATATACATTTATCGGGATCATCAAAAGATATATACTGGATACACGTTTCACTTTACTTGGTAAATTTTTTCTGTTAAATTATGAGTTTATATTTATATAGCCATGCAAACATTATTTTGTGACTGATCTGGGGTGGGCTTATAAACTGTTGAATTATGAGTCACTTTGTTATTTTTGCTTTCTAGATCTGCAACAGAAGTTGGAAGAATTGCCTAAAGATGCATCATCTCTGCCTGAATCCGCGTGTCTGCCTGTCTCAAGCTCTGTGTCTAGGGGAGCTACTTCTCTTTCTGGAGCCCCATCTCTGTCTGGAGGAGCCCCCTCTCTGTCTGGTGTCAATCCTCTGTCTGGAGGAGCCCCATCTCTGTCTGGAGGAGACCCATCTCTGTCTGGAGGAGACCCATCTCTGTCTGGAGGAGACCCATCTCTGTCTGGAGCCCCCTCTCTGTCTGGTGTCAATCCTCTGTCTGGAGGAGCCCCCTCTCTGTCTGGAGGACCCCATCTCTGTCTGGAGGAGCCCCATCTCTGTCTGGAGGAGACCCCTCTCTGTCTGGAGGAGCCCCATCTCTGTCTGGAGGAGACCCCTCTCTGTCTGGAGGAGACTCATCTCTGTCTGGAGGAGACCTATCCCTGTCTGGAGACCCATCTCTGTCTGAAGGAGACCCATCTCTGTCTGGAGGAGCCCCCTCTCTGTCTGGAGGAGCCCCATCTCTGTCTGGAGGAGCCCCCTCTCTGTCTGGAGGAGACCCATCTCTGTCTGGAGGAGACCCATCTCTGTCTGGAGGAGACCCATCTCTGTCTGGAGGAGACTCATCTCTGTCTGGAGGAGCCCCCTCTCTGTCTGGAGGAGACTCATCTCTGTCTGGAGGAGCCCCATCTCTGTTTGGAGGAGACCCCTCTCTGTCTGGAGGAGACCCATCTCTGTCTGGAGGAGACCCATCTCTGTCTGAAGGAGACTCATATCTGTCTGGAGGAGACTCATCTCTGTCTGAGCCCCATCTTAGTCTGTAGGAGCCCCATCTCTGTCTGGAGGAGACCCATCTCTGTCTGGAGGAGACTCATCTCTGTCTGGAGGAGCCCCCTCTGTCTGGAGGAGCCCCATCTCTGTCTGGAGGAGACCCATCTAGTCTGGAGGAGCCCCATCTCTGTCTGGAGGAGACCCCTCTCTGTCTGGAGGAGCCCCATCTCTGTCTGGAGGAGACCCCTCTCTGTCTGGAGGAGACTCATCTCTGTCTGGAGGAGACCCCTCTCTGTCTGGAGACCCATCTCTGTCTGAAGGAGACCCATCTCTGTCTGGAGGAGCCCCATCTCTGTCTGGAGGAGCCCCATCTCTGTCTGGAGGAGCCCCCTCTCTGTCTGGAGGAGACCCATCTCTGTCTGGAGGAGACCCATCTCTGTCTGGAGGAGCCCCATCTCTGTTTGGAGGAGACCCCTCTCTGTCTGGAGGAGCCCCCTCTCTGTCTGGACATCTCTGTCTGTAGGAGCCCCATCTCTGTTTGGAGGAGACCCCTCTCTGTCTGGAGGAGACCCATCTCTGTTTGGAGGAGACCCATCTCTGTCTGAAGGAGACCCATCTCTGTCTGGAGGAGACTCATCTCTGTCTGTAGGAGCCCCCTCTGTCTGGAGGAGCCCCCTCTCTGTCTGGAGGAGACCCATCTCTGTCTGGAGGAGACTCATCTCTGTCTGTAGGAGCCCC
>NW_014578809.1:0-2074 GCF_000485595.1 Priapulus caudatus
TCTCTCTCTCTCTCTCTCTCTCTCGCGCGCTCTCTCTCTCTCTCTGCGCGCCGCTTCTCTCTCTCTCTCTGTCTCTCCTCTGTCTCTCCCTATCTTTCTCTCTCGGTCGCCTTCTGTCTATCTCTCCCTTACTTCCTTCCTCCTTCCCTCCCTCCTCTCTCTTTCTCCCTCCTCTTTCTCTGTCTTCGACCATTTCGATGTTTTATGTAGGAAACTAGCGGCCACGTGTAGGACAGTGAGCACTTAACCTATTTCCCACAGATCCTAGATCTTATCCTCACTCTTTCTCTGGTTCCGTCCATCCTCTTTCCCTCGAGAGAGAGAGAGAGAGAGATAGATAGATAGAGCGACTGCGTGTGTGAGAAAGAGAGAGTATAAGATCTAGGGTCCACGTTTGCCATGGTTGATTTACTTATGTGCGCAGCGTAACATAACTAGCCTCAAGCTTATACACATATATAACGCACACGTGGCATGTGGATGAATTGGAGAAGAAACTAGGCCGAGTTATCCGCCGCCAGGTGGCGTAGCAGTATGCAAACAGACGGAAGCTATACTAGCTTAAACAAACAACTGTGGCAAAACGTAAACTAACATGACGATGGTACACAAATGATGTGAAGGCGGTATGTGACGTGCGTGTGTGTATGTGTGTATGTGTGTGTGTGTGTGTGTGTGTGTGTGTGTGTGTGTGTGTGTGTGTGTGGGTGGCGTGCGTGGCGTGCGAGTGTGTGTGTGTGTGTGTGCGTGGCGTGCGCGCGCGCCGGTGTGTGAGTGTGTGTGTGTGTGTGTGTGTGTGTGTGTGTGTGTGTGTGTGTGTGTGTGTGTGGTGTGTGTGTGTGTGTGGTGTGTGTGTGTGTGTATGGGTGTGTGTGCGCGTGCGGGCGTGCCGTGCGTGTGTGTGTCGTAATGTGTGTGTGTGTGTGTGGCGTGCGTGTGTGCGTGTGTGCGTGCGTGCGTGTGTTGGTGTGTGTGTGTGTGTGTGTGTGTGTGGTGTGTGTGTGTGTGGTGTGTGTGTGTGTGTGTGTGTGTGTGTGTGTGTGTGTGTGATGTAATGTCTGGTGCAGGGATAAAGACGATGGCTGAACCATTATTTCTCCGCTAACAGAGGTGGTGGTGGCGGCGGTGGCGGCGGTGGCGGCGGCGGCGGCATCCAAGCATTTGATTCATTTATTATTAACGCCGCACTGAAATGGAAAGCTTGTCAAACAAATTAATTCAGCTTCCTTCAAATACGAGCCACAGGATTGTATAAAATAATAACATGCTAGATTAATGTTGGTTTATCTTGGCTAAAATGTTTACTAATGAACACATACACACACACACACACACACACACACACACACACACACACACACACACACACACACACACACACACACACATACACACACACACGCGGCGCGCGCAGTGAATGAGAGAAAGAGAGAGAGAGTGGGAGAAATAGCGAAAGAGAGTGAGGGAGAGAGAAAGGGGAAGAGAGAGGAAAAGAGAACGAGAGAGTAGTATATATATAGATGCAAACATATAAAGTAAAAGAAGATGCCCAGAACAGAGCCCACACGTAGCTTTGTCCTCTCTAAGCAAAGTGTGTCAAGTGCTACGGCCCTGGCGGTGTATAGTGTGACATAGATATGAAATCATTTGCTACCAATGTAGTACCCTAACTAAAATACGATACTATTATTGTTTTAGGCGGACAGGAGTAACAACAGTATATCTAATGGGTGCGACAGTCTTGTGAGATAAACACACACACACGACAAGCTGTCAAGATGGCGACCACCACCGGTAACTCCACCATGGATCTGCTACGTTACTATAGCAACGCCAGTAACAGCAGCAGCAGCAGCCTAGCAGACGACACCTTCACGCCACCATCCGATTACAGACGAGACCGCGTCTCTGTCTACATCTACGTCGTCTGCTTCCCCGTCGTCCTGGCAACCGGGTTGCTAGGCAACACGCTCACGTCATCGTGCTGTGGCGCAGCAAGCGTCTGCGCAACAACGTATCTTACACATACATCCGCTGGATGGCGCTGTGCGACCTCGCCGTCATTCCCGTGTTC
>NW_014578809.1:2184-18187 GCF_000485595.1 Priapulus caudatus
CAAGTGTTAATTATGAAGATAATGGCAAGTGTTAATTATGAAGATAATGACAAGTGTTAATTATGAAGGTAATGACAAGTGTTAATTATGAAGATAATGACAAGTGTTAATTATGAAGATAATGACAAGTGTTAATTATGAAGATAATGACAAGTGTTAATTATGAAGATAATGGCAAGTGTTAATTATGAAGATAATGGCAAGTGTTAATTATGAAGATAATGCCAATTGTTAATTATGAAGATAATGACAAGTGTTAATTATGAAGTTAATGACAAGTGTTAATTATGAAGATAATGACAAGTGTTAATTATGAAGATAATGACAAGTGTTAATTTGGAGATAATGGCAAGTGTTAATTATGAAGATAATGACAAGTGTTAATTATGAAGATAATGACAAATGTTAATTATGAAGATAATGACAATTGTTAATTATGAAGATAATGACAAGTGTTAATTATGAAGATAATGACAAGTGTTAATTATGAAGATAATGACAAGTGTTAATAATGAAGATAATGACAAGTGTTAATTATGAAGTTAATGACAAGTGTTAATTATGAAGATAATGACAAGTGTTAATTATGAAGATAATGAGAAGTGTTAATTATGAAGATAATGACAAGTGTTAATTATGAAGATAATGAGAAGTGTTAATTATGAAGATAATGACAAGTGTTAATTATGAAGATAATGAGAAGTGTTAATTATGAAGATAATGACAAGTGTTAATTATGAAGATAATGAGAAGTGTTAATTATGAAGTTAATAACAAGTGTTAATTATGAAGATAATGGCAAGTGTTAATTATGAAGATAATGAGAAGTGTTAATTATGAAGATAATGACAAGTGTTAATTATGAAGATAATGAGAAGTGTTAATTATGAAGTTAATAACAAGTGTTAATTATGAAGATAATGGCAAGTGTTAATTATGAAGTTAATGACAAGTGTTAATTATGAAGATAATGACAAGTGTTAATTATGAAGATAATGAGAAGTGTTAATTATGAAGATAATGACAAGTGTTAATTATGAAGATAATGAGAAGTGTTAATTATGAAGTTAATGACAAGTGTTAATTATGAAGATAATGACAAGTGTTAATTATGAAGATAATGAGAAGTGTTAATTATGAAGATAATGACAAGTATGAAGTTTAAATGGCAAGTGTTAATTATGAAAAAGATATAAACAAAAATTGACAAGTGTTTTTATTATGGAAGATAATGAGAAGTGTTTAGTATGAATGTTAATGACAAGTGTTAATATGAAGTTAATGGAACAGTGTTAATTATGAAGTACTGGAAGGTGTTAATGTAATTGAAGTTAATGAGAAGTGTTAAATTATGAAGTTAATGACAAGTGTTTATTATGAAGATAATGACAAAGTGTTTAATTATGAGTTAATGACAAGTGTTTAATGATGAAGTTAATTACATGTGCTAATAGTGGATGACGTCATTGATGAAGCATAACAAATCGGTCGTTAACAACGTACGTATGTTGAGGTTTATAACGATGGAGATAATGAGAGTCTGTCATCATCATTAATCATGTCTTGTTAATTACGTGTAGAAGTGTGCAGACTAACGTAGGAACTATTCTAGAAGAACTTCCGAGAACAGCTAACGATAAAACTAACGATTATGGGAGAGTTAACGAGAAGGAGGTTGTTACTAAGTCATTATATACTGAGAACAAATAGCAGAAGTATTCACTGATAGATGATCGTATGCGAAGGAAAGATGAGAGAAAAAATATTTCTGTAACATTTTATTTAACAATAATTTTTTTCGGTTTAACCACTTTTTTAGGGTTAATATAACAAACTTTAGTATCCTCCAGTACCCGCCATAAATAAATAAATAAATATATATATATATATATATTATATATATATATATATATATATATTACACTTACAGCGCCTCTTACTCTATATATTGTACCGCACTCTTACTCATTATAAGAGATTAAATATAAATAAAATCTCATTTTATTACATCTCGTGTTCCGTAATACAAAAGCCTCGCTATTTCGCCGAAAGGTGTCGCCAGGTGTTTGATGTTGTTCTCGTCGTGCTGCTGGATCGGATCTTCTGGCGTCAGATAGTAACGATGCGCGTACATCAGGTCTACGGCGTCGTAGTCCTGCCAGTCTAGCGGGCCGTAGAAGACATCATAGCAGACGTTGTGCACGCCTAGACGCGTCGGCACGCCATGCACGAGATCCGGCCGCAGCCACAGCACGCGCGTCGTCAGCTGCTGACGTAGGTGTGACGTCACCTCGTCGCCGAGCGTGAAGGCGGCCTCGAGCACGCGCAGGAAGGCGGCGTCGCGCGTTGCCATGAGAACGCTCGTGCTGACGTAGCGTCCTTCCGGCCAGCCGAGCGTGAACTCGTACTTCCGGTACGCGTCGAGAGAGTTGACGACGAGAATGTCGTCCGCGAGCGAGATGCCGCCGTGCTCCCGCAGCGCCGCCACGCGGACGAACAAGAGAGCATTCTCGGCGCTCAACTTGCGGCCGTGCGCGCGTCGTGGTCGGGTCACGTGACGCACGACGACGGCCGGGTTTTCTCGAATCATGTTCCAGTAACGGCCGCTAGGTGGCCGGTCGGTGTGCACGTACAGACGGTCGGGCCGGATGTACTGCAGCGCCGCCTGCATGCACAGCATCTGCACGAACGTCACTTCCGGCTCGTTGAAGCGCACAAAGTGCACGATGTTAGGCACAGGATGTCCGGCGTTAACATCCGGAATTGTGCTGCCGCCAGGGGGCGATGACATTCCTGCATCCGCGTTGAGCGCTTTCACCCAGATATCTCCGCTAGAGGGCGCCGGCTGGGACGTAACAGTGCGTGTTTTCGGCGCAGCAGCATCGGCGGCCATGTTTGATGTGGAAGCATTGTTCTGTGAGGCGGATATCCGCTGTTCACCATCACCAACACCGGAAATGACGACGTGTGCTAACGCCAGCACCTTGTACGCAGCGTCACCTGGTCGACAAATGTAGTAATTTCCGAGTTACTCGCCTAGGCGTGACACTAGTGCGATATTTGATAGATGAAACACTACCGTGATGACTACGTGTGTATGTGTGTGTGTGTGTGTGTGTGTGTGTGTGTGTGTGTGTGTGTGAGCGTGCGTGCGTGCGTGTGTGTGTGTGTGTGTGTGTGTGTGTGTGTTTCTATCTATCTATCTATCATCTATCTATCTATCTATCTATCGTCTCTATACCTATCTATCTATCTAATCTACTATCTATCTATCTATCTATCTCTCCTCTCTCTTCCTCTCTCTCCCTTCTCACTTCTCTCTCTTTCTTGTCTTGTCTCTCTCTCTTTCCGCTGCTCGTTTTCGCTCTCATATCGTTATTTGATCCGACGCTTGCCCAGCTTCGGAACGCCAAGATATTAATACTGAATTAGATCATTTAATTACCTTTAAAATGATACTAATAATATTTGGCTATACTAAATCAATTGACCGATCTACGACAGCAACATTTGAGATCGGAAACCGACTTATCCGGAATATGCAGCTTATGAGATAAAGCGTCCTGGTAAGGGGCCCAGTCGGAGATGAGCGGCAACGGCGCCTTCAAATTTTTAAAAAAATTAAAATGACATAATAATCTAGAGCATACTGAACCTATCATCATCCGGATTTAAATTGCACCTTCAGGAACTTGTATTTTTGTAAAATACAAATATTGTCCAGCGTAGGGCATTTTCCAGGCATGACAATGTGTGCGTGCTCGAGAGCTCAAAACAATAACGGGCGACTTAGTCCGTATTATGCGGAGCGGGGTCACATATAAGGTATTATTACTCTTGATATATATATTATATATATATATATATATATATATATTATATAAATATATATATAATAAATATATATAATATATAAATAATAAATATAATATATTATATAGTATACATACAAACACACACGCACACACACACACACACACACACACACACACACAGCACACATAAGCACCACACACACACACACGACACAACACACACACACAACACACACAAACACGGCAACAAAGAGAGAGAAAGAAGAGAGAGGGGAGGAGGGAGAAGGGAGAAAGCTAGAGAGCGAGAGTGAGACACACACACACACAGGAACACACGCACAAGAGAGAGAGAAAGACGAGAGGGGGGAGGGAGAAAGGGCAGAGAGAGCTAGAGTGCGAAGTAAGACACACACACACAACACGACATCACACACACATACACAGCATGCCACACACACACACAAACACACATACACACACACGGCAGGAACATACCACGACAAGCCACACAAGGGCACACAGAGTCGAAATCGAGGCACACCACACGACCACACCACACCACACACCGCACGCACACCCACATGGCGCACACACACAATACACACACACACATAACACACACACACACACACACACACACGCACACACACACACACCACAACACCAAAAACTACACGGGCACAGAGAGAGAGAAAGAGAGAAGGGGAGGGAGGGAGGGAGGGAGGGGAGGGAGGGATGGGAGATGAGCGAGAGCCGAGAGTGCAGCACACACACACACACCACACACGAACGCACCACACACACACACTAAACAAACTAGACACGGGGCACTCACGGAGCGTGCATAGCCTCGCGAGGCGTGTAACATGTATGTGATAAGCGCTGGCTCGCTGCTGGCTGCTGCTGACTATACCACCCTAAGGCGAGCTGCTTGCTGGACGTGGAACGCCCTAAAAGGCGAGTGGCTGTTGAATCGGATCGGCGCCATACGCTACACACACACGCGAACACACACACGAGACCGATATTAACATGACGTCCTTGCCAGGAGGTAACAAATATATAATATAAACCACTTAATATGCGTGATGTTACTTACCGCGGTGTATGACAGACGATGAGGATTTGAGAGGAGAGGGGAGGCTGCGCGTGCTTCCTCCACGGTAACACGACACGACGTAGCGGACTGTTACTGGCAGGAAGAGGAGGGAGAAACGGTAAGGAAGCGCGACGGCCTGCGGTTAGGTGCGTTGAGACCCCTAACAGCGACGGAATCACATCGCGCCGCCCCGCAACTGCTATACGCTGCTACCTGGCCTGCATGAATCCGCGTGGTGGTATGTGGCCAGGTGCACTACGCGCAGAGTGTATACGCGCTGTAGTTCTTTTTCCACAGGGTGATTGGTGCGTGTGCGTGAGTGGGTGGGTAAGTGTGCGTGTGTGTGTGTGTGTGTGTGTGTGTGTGCGTGTGTGTGTGTTGTGTGATGTGGTGTGTGTGTCGGTGTGTTACGTGTGTGTGTGTGCGTTGTGTGTGTGCGCGCGCGCGTTAGCGCGGTGCGTGTGGTGTGTGTGTGTGTGCGTGTGTGTGTGTGTGTGTGTGTGTGTGTGCGTGCGTGCGTGCGTGCATGCGTGCTCGCGTGTGTTTGTATGTGGCGTGGATTATCCTGGCGTTCGCGTGTATTAAGCAGTTATAACAGGTCACTGTACGATTAAGCGAAACAACACAAGACAACGTACTGAGTTCACATCACTGAGTGAATAATAGAGAGACTGACTGCCTACATACCTGCCTGACTGCCCTGCCTGCTTGCCTGTTCTGCCAGCCTGCAGTACGTATAACTTGGCCTGCTGCGTGCGTGCGTGCGCGTGCGTGCGTGCGTGCGTGGTCGTGCGTGGCGTGCGTGGCCTGCGTGCCCTGCCTGCATGCCTGCCTGCTGCCCTGCTTGCTTGGCCTGTCTGTCAAGCCTGCCTGGCCTGCCTGCCTGCCTGCCTACCGTGCTTGTGTGCTGCCTGCCTACCCTGTGTGCCCTCCTGCTGCCTGCATACCTACTTGCCTGCCTGCTGCCTGCCCTGTGTGGCCTGCCTGCGCTGCATGCATGCCTGTCTTCCTGCCTGCCTGGCTGTCTGCCTGTGCCTTCTGCCTACCTTCCTGCCGTGGCATGCCTGCCTGCCTGCTTGCCTGGCCTGCCGTGCCTGCCTGCCTTCATTCCGCGTGCCTCCTGCTGCGTGCCTGCCTGCCTTGCTTGCTGCGCTGCGTGGCCTGCCTGCCTTCATTCCCGCGTGCACTGCTTCCTGCCGGCCTGTCTGCCTGACCTTCGCTGCCTGCCTGTCTGCCGTACCGTCCTGGCCTGATGCCTGCCTGCCTGCTTGCCTGCCGCGTGCCTGCCTGCCTCCTTCCCGCGGCCTGCCTTCCCGCTGGCCTGCCTGCCTGCCAGCCTGCAATGCCTTCGTGGCTGAATGAATGGGTGGTTTGGCTGGCTGGATGGCTGGGGTAGGGGAGAGGGGCAGGGCGGGGTAATGACCCGTTCGCAACGATGAGAACTAGACACTAGTTAGATGCGGTCGTGACTTGTATCTTGTGGGTGTGTTATATGCTGTGCGTGTCGTGCGTGGGCGTGCGTACGGCGTGCGTGCGTGCGTGCGTGTGTGTTGTGTGTGCTGGGTGTATGTATGTATGGTGTACGTGTGGTGTGATGTCGTGGTGTGTGCGTGGGCGTGCGTGCGTGCGTGCGTCGTGTGTGTGTGTGTGTATGTAATGTGTACGTGTGTGTGGTATGGTGCGTGTGGTGTGCGTGCGTGCGTGCGTGTGTGTGTGTGTGTGGTGTGTGTGTGGTGTGTGGATGTTGTGTACGTGTGTGTGTATGTGCGTGTGTGTGCGTGCGTGCGGCGTACGTGCGTGCGGTGCGTGCCGTGTGTGTGTGTGTGTGTGTGTGTGTGGTGTGTGTATGTATGTGTACGTGTGTGTGTATGTGCGTGTGTGTGCGTGCGGTGCCGTGCGTGCGTGCGTGTGTGTGTGTATGTATGCTGTACGTGTGTTGTATGTGCGTTGTTGCGTGCGTAGGGTGGCGTGCGTGTGTGTGTGTGTGTGTAGTATGTGTACGTGTGTGTGTAAGTGTGAGTGTGTGTGTCGTGCGGTGGGGCGTGCGTGCGTGTGCATGTGCAGTGCGTGTGTGTGTGCGCGCGCGCGGTGTGGCGTGCGTGCGTGCGTAGAAGAAGAAGAAGAAGAAGAAGACGACGAACGAGAAGAACAAGAACAAGAACAAGAACAAGAACAAGACGAGGAAGTAAGACAGCGACAGATCATTAATATGTCTGCTTCATGTGACGCGCGTGCGCGTGTGCGCGTGTGTCTGTGACGTGGCTGGTTGTCGCGCTGTCACGTGATTGCTACGAATCTCGGCATCTGTTACGTCATCGTCAGCTCGCCGTGCGGTGACGTCATCAGCGGTGATGTGGCGCCACGCGGCGGTGGACTTGGCGTGGCTGTGTGTTAAACTACAGTGTTGTGAGGTGGGCGGGCGCCATGCTGTGCGGCCGGGTTACCTATGGTCCTGTCCGTATCGCTGGACACCGGGGGACGTGCCCCAACATTCTTCTTCTCCTCCTCCTTCTCCTCTTTCACCTCCTCCTCATCATTCTCCTCGTGTTGCTGCTGCTGCTGCTGTTGCTGCTGGTGTTGGTATTGTTGCTGTTGATGGTGTTGGTATTGCTGCTGCTGATGGTATTGTTGTTGCTGGCTCAACTGATGGGGATATTTCGGGTGTAACTCTTCCCCTTGCTGCTGTTGTTGCTGTTGCGGCAGCTGCTGGTGATGTTGCTGATGTTGGTGTTGCTGATGTTGCTGCTGCGGGTTTTGGTCGAGGTAGTCCTCCCGATGTTGCTGCTGTTGTTGTGGATGATGTTGCTGCTGTTGACGGTAGTTTTGCTGTTGCTGCTGCTCCTGCTGCTGTTGATGTTGCTGATGCCACTGTTGTTGCGGCAGTTGTTGTTGTTGTTGTTGTTGTTGTTCATGCTGTTGTTTCAGTAGTTGCAGTAGTTGCTGTTGTTTTTGCTGCTGCTGTTGTTGCTGCTGCTGCCAGCCTGTCAGTTCGGCTTGCCCGCGGCTGTACGCTGCTTGCTCCTGCGAATCACCCTGCCTGTAGTAACTATCACCAACGTCATCGTTGTATGCTTCGTCAGAACCCCGATAGGGGGCGCCATGTATGGCAACGTCGTGGGTGTACACAGGTTGTTTCCGCGGGTAGCTGCCGAGGTGGTCGCCTGCTGAAGGTACCCCACGACCGTACCCGTTCCCTGGCGGCAGCGAGCGGATGCTATAGCTGTCGGGAAGAGGCTCACGTCTAAAGGCGGCTGCGTGCACGTCCTGCCGCATGGGCGGCCTCTCGTTGTCATGGTAACGCCGCTGTTCGTATTGCTGATTGGAGGCGAGATGATCGGAGTACGCCGAATGTGCTGCCGCCTGGTGGTGATCGTTGTAACCTCGCCTAGTTTGATGCGCGTACTTTATGCCCGGATAGGCGTCTATCTCGTTGCTAGGCGACGTGTGGTCACGTGCTGCTTCGGCCACAGAGCCGTAGTTTGATATGCTGCCGCCAGGGTTGGACATCGCCTTGGTATCGCTGTCGTCATCGTCGTCCGCGCTGTCGCCTATAGCTGGAGTAACTTTGATCTCGGCGGTATCGTCATCGTTGTAGTCACGTCTGCGAGCGGTATCGTCATCGTTGTCGTCACGCCTGCGGGCGCTATCGTCATCGTTGTCGTCACGTCTGCGGGCGGTATCGTCATCGTTGTCGTCACGTCTGCGGGCGGATTCGAACGGGTTGTGCCTCTCTCCTCTCTCCCTACGGCTCCTCTGCAGTTGCTGCTGTTGCTGCTGCTGCTGCTGATGTTGCTGCTGCTGCTGCTGATGTTGCTGCTGCTGCTGTTGCTGCTGCTGCTGCTGCTGTTGCTGCTGTTGCTGCTGCTGCTGCTGCTGCTGCTGTTGCTGCTGCTGTTGCTGCTGTTGCTGCTGTTGCTGCTGCTGCTGCTCCTTCCTCGGTGCCTGCTGCTGCGCCACGTCTCGGGCGTATCTCCGAGCTGTGACGTCAGGACTCCTCAACGACGAGGCAATCATGTATACGCTGAAGATCGTGACTACGCATGCGCACAGCGCGAGCGACGGGTGCGCTCGCCACGCCCTCATCACGCTCGTGTACGTCGGCATCGCGCGGCGACGGTGGTGACGATGACGATGACGATGCTGGTAGGTCTCGGCGTGTCCGTGCGAGAGTGCTTAGCGTGTGTTGAGAGGTGGTCTCTATATACGGCTCTGGTCTGCAAGTGTGAGAAAGAGAGAGCTTAGTATGAGAGAGTAACACCTATACATGAACACACTCGCTCACAGACGCGCACGCACAAACGCACGCACGCGCACATGCACTATCTCCATCTCCCTCTATCTCTCTCTCTCTCTCTCTCTCTCTCTCTCTCTCTCTCTCTCTCTCTCTCTTTTCTATCTATCTATCTATCATCTATCTATCTATCTATCTATCGTCTCTATACCTATCTATCTATCTAATCTACTATCTATCTATCTATCTATCTCTCCTCTCTCTTCCTCTCTCTCCCTTCTCACTTCTCTCTCTTTCTTGTCTTGTCTCTCTCTCTTTCCGCTGCTCGTTTTCGCTCTCATATCGTTATTTGATCCGACGCTTGCCCAGCTTCGGAACGCCAAGATATTAATACTGAATTAGATCATTTAATTACCTTTAAAATGATACTAATAATATTTGGCTATACTAAATCAATTGACCGATCTACGACAGCAACATTTGAGATCGGAAACCGACTTATCCGGAATATGCAGCTTATGAGATAAAGCGTCCTGGTAAGGGGCCCAGTCGGAGATGAGCGGCAACGGCGCCTTCAAATTTTTAAAAAAATTAAAATGACATAATAATCTAGAGCATACTGAACCTATCATCATCCGGATTTAAATTGCACCTTCAGGAACTTGTATTTTTGTAAAATACAAATATTGTCCAGCGTAGGGCATTTTCCAGGCATGACAATGTGTGCGTGCTCGAGAGCTCAAAACAATAACGGGCGACTTAGTCCGTATTATGCGGAGCGGGGTCACATATAAGGTATTATTACTCTTGATATATATATTATATATATATATATATATATATATATTATATAAATATATATATAATAAATATATATAATATATAAATAATAAATATAATATATTATATAGTATACATACAAACACACACGCACACACACACACACACACACACACACACACACAGCACACATAAGCACCACACACACACACACGACACAACACACACACACAACACACACAAACACGGCAACAAAGAGAGAGAAAGAAGAGAGAGGGGAGGAGGGAGAAGGGAGAATAGCTAGAGAGCGAAGTGAAGACACACACACACACACACACACGCACAGAGAGAGAGAAAGAGAGAGGGGGGGAGGGAGGAAGGGAGAGAGAGCTAGAGTGCGAAGTAAGACATCACACACACAACCACACACACATCACAACACACACACCCTTACACAACACAGCCACACACACAGCACAACACACATCACCACACACACGGAGAACATCACACACGACAAGCACACAGCACACAGCGAATCGAGCACCCGACACCCACACACAGCACGACACCATGGCCACACACACACACACAACACATACACACACCACACACACACACACACGCACACACACACACACCACAACACACAAAATCACGCGCGCACAGAGAGAGAGAAAGAAGAAGGGGGAGGGAGGGAGGGAGGGAGGGAGGGAGGGATGGGAGGATAGAGCGAGAGCCGAGAGTGAGACACACACACAACCACACACAACACACACACACACACACTAAACAAACTAGACAGAGGGCAACTCACGGAGCAGTGCATACCTCGCGGGCGTGTAACATGTATGTGATAAGCGCCTGGCTCGCTGCTGCCTGCTGCTACTATACACCGCTAAGGCGAGCTGCTGCTGATGGAACGCCCTAAAGGGAGCTGCTGTTGAATCGATTCGCGCCATACGCTACACACACACGCGAAACACACACACACGACCGATTTAACATGACCTCCTTTGCCAGGAGGTAACGAAATATTAATATAAACCATATATGCGTGATGTTACTTACCGACCGGTGTAATGACAGACGATGAGGATGAGAGGAGAGGGGAGGCTGCGCGTTGCTTCCTCCACGGTACACTGACACGACGTAGCGACTGTTACTGGCAGGAGAGAAGAGAGAAACAGGTAGGAAGCGCGACGCCTGCGGTTAGGTGCGTTGAGCGCCTAACGCACGGATCACACGCGCCGCCCGCAACTGCTATACGCTGCCTACCTGCCCTGCATGAATCCGGCGTGGTGGTATGTGCCCAGGTGCACACGCGCAGAGTGAAGCGCTGTAGTTCTTTCCACAGGGTGATTGCGTGCGTGTGCGTGAGTGGGTGGGTAATGTGTGCGTGTGTGTGTGTGTGTGTGTTGTGTGTGTGCGTGTGTGTGTGTTGTGTGATGTGTGTGTGTGTGCGTGTGTTACGTAGTGTGTGGTGTGCGTGTGTGTGTGCGCGCCGCGCGTTAGCGCGGTGCGTGTGCGGTGTGGTGTGTGGTGTTGTGTGTGTGTGTGTGTGTGCATGTGTGCGTGCGTGCGTTGCGTGCATGCGTGCTCGCGTGTGTTTGTATGTGCGTGGATTATCCTGGCGTTCGCGTGTATATAAGCAGGTTATTACAGGTCACTGTACGATTAAGCGAAACACACAAGACACGTACTGAGTTCACATCCACTGAGTGAAATAATAGAGAGATGAACTGCTACATAACCTGCCTGACCTGCCTGCCTGCTTGCCTGTCTGCCAGCCTGCAGTACAGTATAACTTGCCTGCCTGCAGTGCGTGCGTGCGTGCTGCGTGCGTGCGTGGTCGTGCGTGGCGTGCGTGCTTGCGTGCGCCTCCTGCATGCCTGCCTGCTGCCTGCCTTGCTTGGCCTGTCTGTCAAGCCTGCCTCCTGCCCTGCCTGCACTGGCCTACCGTGCTTGTGTGGCTGCCTCCTACCCTGTGTGCCTCTGCCTGCCTCATACCTACTTGCCTGCCTGCTGCCTGCCCTGTGTGGCCTGCCTGCGCTGCATGCATGCCTGTCTTGCCTGCCTGCCTGGCCTCGTCTGCCTGGCCTGTCTGCCTACCTTCCTGCCGTGGCATGCCTGCCTGCCTGCTTGCCTGGCCTGCGTGCCTGCCTGCCTTCATTCCCGCGTGCCTGCCTGCTGCTGCCTGCCTGCCTGCTTGCTGCGCCTGCGTGCCTGCCTGCCTTCAGTTCCCGCGTGCACTGCTTCCTGCCGCCTGTCTGCCTGACCTCGCTGCCTGCCTGTCTGCCGTATCCGTTCCTGCCTGATGGCCTGGCCTGCCTGCTTCTGCCTGCCTGCGTGCCTGCCTGCCTTCCTTCCCGCGGCCTCCTTCCCCTGCCTGCCCTGCCTGCCAGCCTGCAAGCCTCGTGGTGAATGGATGGGTGTTTGGCTGGCTGGATGGCTGGGGTAGGGGAGAGGGGCAGGGCGGGGTAATGACCCGTCGCACGATGAGAACTAGACACTAGTTAAGATCGCGTCGTGCTTGTTATCTTGTGGGTGTGTTATATGTGGCGTGCGTGCGTGGCGTGCGTACGGGCGTGCGTGCGTGGCGTGCGTGTGTGTGTGTGTGCTGGTGTATGTATGTATGGTGCTACGTGTGTGTGTAGTGACAGTGTGTGTGCGTGGCGTGCGTGCGTGCGTGCGTCGTGTGTGTGTGTGTGTATGTAATTGTACGTGTGTGGTATGGTGCGTGTGGTGTGCGTGCGTGCGTGCGTGTGTGTGTGTGTGTGGTGTGTGTGTGGTGTGTGGTATTTGTGTACGTGTGGGTGTATGTGCGTGTGTGTGCGTGCGTGCGGCGTACGTGCGTGCGTGCGTTGCGTGTGTGCTGTGTGTGTGTGTGTGTGGTGGTGTGTGTATGTATGTGTACGTGTGTGTGTATGTGCGTGTGTGTGCGTGCGGTGCGTGCGTGCGTGCGTGTGTGTGTGTATGTATGCTGTACTGTGTGTGTATGTGCGTTGTTGCTGATGCGTGGCGTGACAGTGCGCTGCTGTGTGTGTGTGTGTAGTATGTGGTACGTGGTGTGTAGTGTGAGGTGTGTGTCGTGGGTGGCGTGCGTGGGCGTTGTGCATGTGCATGTGCGTGTGTGTGATGCGCGCGCGCGGTGTGGCGTGCGTGCGTGCGGCGTGTGTATGTGTGTGTGTAGCGTGTGTGTGTGTGTGATGTGTGTGTGTGTGTGTGTGTGTGTGTGCGTGTGTGTGTGTGGGTGTGTGTGTGTGGTGTGTGTGTGTGTGTGTATGGCTGTAATGCATATGTGTGTGTGTATGTGTGTATGCATATGTGTGCGTGTGTGAGTGCGTGCATGCGTGCGTGCGTGTGTGTATTAATTGGCAAGAAAGCGAGCGAGCAGAACATGATCTTTATCAGTATATAC
Organism: Priapulus caudatus; assembly: GCF_000485595.1. Classification (NCBI taxonomy): domain Eukaryota; kingdom Metazoa; phylum Priapulida; class Priapulimorpha; order Priapulimorphida; family Priapulidae; genus Priapulus; species Priapulus caudatus. Next base: position 15,531 of record NW_014578809.1, read on the forward strand.
GACTACGTGCAATAACTAGCACACACACGCGAGGCACGCGCCACCGCTCTGCCGTCTCTCTAGTCTGTGGTCCTGCATCTCTCCGGCTGCCTGTAAATAAATACGATCAGGAGTGAATTGATATTATTATAGACATAATAATTATATAAGATATATAACGATATATAGATATATAATATAATGTATCCTTCAGTCTGCTAATGCAGCTACAAGTGAAAATGAACCGAGGCCGTGGATGCACGCCAAGGTCACTTAATATTGCAGCCGGTCATTGTTATAGTGAACTATACACACTCACAGCACGGCCGAGCACGCACGCCGCACGCACGCAAGCACGCACGTACGCGTACGCCAGCAGGCAAGTACCAGTACCGCCACGACAGCACGCACGCAAGCACGCAACGCACGCATCGACGCACGCACGCACGCACGCAAGCTCGCCACGCACGCTAGCACTCACGCACGGCCAATGTCTACGCAATAGAGCACTCACGCCGCACAAGTAGCGCACGCACGCAGTAAGCACGCACGCAATGCCACGCCACAGCACCACGCATCACTGCACTCAAGTAAGCACGCACGCAGTAAGCAATACACCGCACGCATTCCACGCACAAAGAGAAGTAAGCACGCACGGCAAGTAAGCACTCACCTCATCATTCACTCTCTCTCTCTCTCTCTCTTCATTCTATCTCTCTCATCTCTCATCTCTCTCTCTTCTCTCTTCCCCCCTCTCTCCCACCTCTCTCCTCTCTCTATCTCTCCTCTCATCTCCCATCTCCTCTCCTCTCTCTCTCTCTCTCCTCTCTCTCGTCGCCACCGTCTCTCACTCGCTCGATCCGTCTCCTTCCTCTCTTCTCAGTCCTCTCTCTCTTCTCTCTTCTCTTTCTGCTCTTTTGTCTCTCTCTGCTCTCTCTCTCTTTCTTCTCTCTCCGATTCGTCTCCTCTCTCTCTCTCCTCTCTCTTCTTCTTTTTCTCTCTTGCTCTTTCTCTCTCTCTCCATTCTCTGTCCATCTCTCTCTCTCTCTCTCTCTCTCTCTCTCTTCTCTTCTCTCTCTCTCTCTCTATAATGTTACATATATGGTAGTTTGCACTAAAATTATATCGTATCGTACTATTCGTCGTAACTGCACCAACATTTTCTGCTATTTCTTCTAGAATGTTAGATTCATCGTTAAATTCTGTGTACTCTCATATGCGACCGAATAGTTTATCCTTCCTCTCGAATATTTTGGTTCTTATCCATGCTCTTGTTAGTTGTCGTAGTCACCGCGAGGTGGCGTGGCGTGGTCATTAGTAACTATACTAATCGCGTTATGTATGCGTGCCATAGAAATAATATATACAGTACTAGTTGGACTATACATGTATGTTTTTATAATATTATGTTTCTATGGCGCGTGGGTATGACGGTGCGTGCTTGCGTGGGCGTGCTGTGTTTGTGGTATAGGTACGCACACGCTAGAAATTACCAGTAGCCGTAAAATATCGTATAAAGTATTTATTTCACTTTTTATTACAATTTTTTTTCTGCCAGCAGTCTTCACCTTTCCGGATCTACCACTAGTACTAAGACGCCACAGTGATCCCGCGTGGACAATAAAGATAATTGCAATAATCCGACATTAACAATAATATATTTATTGGTTTACGTTTCCAGCGTTTAAAAAGATATTGTGTGTGATTCTGATATCGATATTGTGTTTCTCTCCAGTTCTAACTAGTGCTGACGTTTACACGATTTAAAAAATACAACTTGCAATTCAAATTTCTCAAAGTTCTAAATAGTGCGGCACCAGTGCTTGGAAAGGGAATAGTGGAAAGGGCTGGGAAAGGGCATCTAAAACTAGATCTAATTAAACTCTTTCTTTTTCTTGCTCTCTCTCTTCCTCTCTCACGTGTGCGTGCGTGCGTGCGTGCGTATGTAAGTATGCGCGTGTGTGCGTGTGAGTATATGTGTGTGTGCGCGCGTTCGTGTGTGTGGGTACACGTGTTTGTGTGTGCGCGTGTGCGTGTGCGCGTCAGCGTGAGCGTGTGTGTGTGCGTGTGCGTGCATTTAATTAAAACTAATCTAAAGCGCTCTGGTATTTCGGTGACATATATCGCTTACCCGCATCATAGAATGAAACGCGGTGTATAAATATCTCTGTCGTACGTTAGATGGAGTAATTGTGTCGCTCATGAAAAATAGGTCATGGTCACGAACAACATACATAGTATTTTAATTAAAAAAAATTATATATACAGGAGACACATATTCCTCAATTATTTGATATCAAAGGTAGCAATGTCAATGTCTTACTAATATCAGGAGTTAATAATGACAAATTTGTCATTATTAACTCCTGATAATATCTAACTTCATGTTATCGTGTAATATAGCAACACAAGCTTATATAGCGTCAGATCTCTATACATGCATAATATCTGTTATACACAAAACAACAATAATATTTTCCCAAGATTATATACATTCAAAAGACTGTCTTCAGTACATGTATTTGTATTTGAATTACATGCAATAAAGATTTAATAATAATAATAATAATAATAAAATGAGAAGCACAGATATATTAGGAGTGAATTAGAACAAGCAGTTGTTTTATTTCACTCTTGATCTACTCGATCTCCTTGATCTACTTGATCTACTTGATCTA
>NW_014578809.1:18800-24472 GCF_000485595.1 Priapulus caudatus
GCGACCTAAGGTGAAATTATTGCAAATTTTCAAAAAAAAATTTTTGCTTGGGGGGCTCGGGGGGGGTTCGTTCGAACCTCCCCGAACCCCCCTTGGCTACGGGCCTGTATTACTATTAGCTATTAATAGTATTATGCGCCTGCGCGTTGCATGTCGTAAGAATAGTCTATAAATAATTCTTACGACTGGTCGTAAGAATAGCCACGGCCTAACTGATATTTTGGTGAACGAAACATTACTCATTAGCAATGCGTCGCTATCGAGAAATTTTTGTTCACTAACGGTGAAATTTCCTGTCACACCGACATCGCAGCACCAAAACAAGCGAACAGCCAAGCATGGGAAACGCATTTATGGCCGTGAAGTTATGTTTATGTATGAGCGTTTCCAGAAACTGCACGGTTCGTAGTCGCGGTTGTAGCTGTTTCTAGGGAGCTAATACGAACTGAAGAAGTACCGAGTAAGTGAAATTCTAAACTATTACTAATTTTGTGTTGTTAACATTTCTGTTCACCGTTGACGTATGGATTTTGCTGCCTGTTTGTCCCCGATTAGGTACATGTACTTGTACTTGTACTTGTTGTAGTTGTAGGTGTGGAGGCATACCGTATTTTACTACCAGCGTTACCGTGTGACATTAGGGTGTGATGTGGTTCACCTACACCCTTCTTCCTCATTGCTGCTTCTATTAGTTTAGAAGTTTAGCGCTGACAGATGACATACGTGAGCTAGTGTCAGTTCCTGTTGACGTCGTGTGTTACCTAGCTGTGTAAGTTTTAGTAATAGTACTAATACTAATGTTAATACAGCCGGACTAATAATATTTGTTTTAGATATCAAGGCAGCAATCGAGTGCCACACCCATTTGATATTGCTTAGCACTAGATTCTCCTAATGTCATTACGAGTACCCGTACTTATACTGCGTGGACAATCCAACAGAATGAATCATTCGTGTCTATATTCTATGAGTTGTGAGCATTGATTGATCTTTTCCCTCATAATCTAATAACGATTAGTGTTCAAAGTTCAAAGGACTAGGCCTAATCCTAGTTTAGCACCCCGGATTAGTTTAGCACATATGCGAACTATATATACTGGGGTCCCAAACTAGGACTATATATATCGAAGGCAGAGGGAGACAACATAAATCGAATAGACAGATCAATGCTGTGGATCGCAGTAGAAAAAGTTCAGTTTTGCGATTTACAAAAGACAAAATCTTTTTGGTAGGTCTGGATTGTGCACCACTGCACGACACGTACGTATCTTTGGTTTTAGCTCTAGTACTATAGCCCGCATACATGCAGTTGCCTGCGGCAACAGTACGCGGGCTATAGTACTAGAGCTACTTTGGTTTATACTGGTATATTTACTGGATTATATTTTGTTAGTTTCATTCGGATCGATATACAGTGCTTGGGGTGTTGGAGTGAGTGACAGTATATCTTGGTAACATCGAAACATATGTATCAGTGACAGGTGTAGTGCTGATAGGGTGTGGCGCTGATAGGGTGTGGCATTGACAGGTGTAACAGTGATAGGTGTAACATTGATAGACCCGTGTAACATTGAGAGGTGTAACATTGGGAGGTGTAACATTTATATGTGTAACATTGAGAGGTGTAACATTGGGAGGTGTAACATTTATATGTGTAACATTAACAGGTGTAACACTGACAGGCGAGGCGTCGACGGGACGAGCAACATTCGCGTCGTCGTGGCAACGCGTCGTCGTGGCAACGCCGCCGGCGCGCGCGCGTGAGATTGTCGCGTCGTAATGTCGACGGGTCTGAAACAGATCAAGGCGCTGCAGGCGTGGTGTCAGAGAGCGACCCACGGCTACAGCGGCGTGCACGTCAAGGACATGTCGCGATCGTGGAAGGACGGCCTCGCATTCTGCGCCCTCATTCACCACTTCCGCCCCGACCTCATGTGAGTGCTGCCTGCATGCCGGCGAGACGACGGTCGTGCAAGATTGTCACGTCGTTGCTTGTGATGTCACCAGTGTGGTGTCACCACACTTGTCTGTCTTTTTATGTACATATATGTTCGTGATGTTATCCGGCGGAGGGGCGGACTTGTGTGGTGTCACGCTTGTTTGTCGTTTTACATTTGTTTATAATGTTAGCTGTGTGGTGTCACCGTGTCTCATATTCGATTGCCGTTCCTCTATGACACAGCAATAGACCATCGTAGTTTGGCAAGACTGGAAAATAAAAAATCAATTCGTTGAATTGTTATAGAGTGTGGCTTTAACGCCTTGCTAAGACTCACTAGAAGTATTAGTTCATTGGTCATCGAATATATTACTTACGTACATATATTGGCTACACAGAGGGGCAATGTTCATGTATTTCGCTGTACGGTATGTGAATGTTTACTCTATGTTGTTGTTGTGTATATGTACGTGCGGTTTGTTGATATCCGTCGTCGTTTCAGAAACTTTGAGTCGCTGTCAAAGGAGAATGTCGCTGAGAACAACAAGTTGGCGTTTGATGTCGCGGAGAGAGAGTTGGACATCCCAGCCCTGCTCGATCCAGAGGACATGGTTATAATGGAGGTATAGAGTCACACACAGCACGCGTGTGCACACGCACGCACGCACACGCACGCACACACACACACGCACCCACACACGCACACGCGCGTGCACACACACACGCACACACACACACGCACACGCACACACGTGCGCGTGCACACACACACACACACACACACACGCGTGCACACACACACGCACACACACACACACGCACGCGCACACACACACACGCACACGCACGCATGCACGCACGCACGCACACACACACACACACACAGAGCTGGACATCCCAGCCCTGCTGGATCCAGAGGATATGGTTAATTATCATGGAGGTATAGATACACACAGCTCCGCTACAACATGCGCTTGTACACGCACGCACATGCACACACACACACACGCACTCATGCACGCACGCACTCCCACATGCACGCACACACATAGTTATCATGGAAGTATAGAAGCATGCACAGCAGCTAGGGAAGCATGTATCGGTGTATGCATACTTGTTCATGTGCACGCACGCATGTACACACACGCATGCATGCACGCACTCATGCACGCACACATGCATGCACGCACGCACGACACACATGCACACACACACACCTATAATATATATAGAATTGTTACATTGTTAATCATGTTTTCCTACCGGCTCTGTAGGTCTCTCCATTCACATACGTGTAGGAATTAACTGGCACATCCTTCCTGTTTGTACATTCCATCCTTATTAGTCATCCATCTGATCTCTGCTGATTGTTTATTGATGGGAGAATGGAAGCAATACAACATACAGTGATCGCCTGCTCGTATGCTGTCAGAATCTGCTGAAGCTGTCCACTGTCACATTGTGTGACAACTTGTCATGTGTGTGACATTGTGTGGCACATTGTTACATTGCATGATACATTGTCACATCGCGTGTGATACATTGTCACATTGCATGATACATTGTCACATCGCGTGTGATACATTGTCACATTGCATGTGATACATTGTCACATTGTGTGTGATACATTGTCACATCGTGTGTGATACATTGTCACATCGCGTGTGATACATTGTCACATCGCGTGTGATACATTGTCACATCGCGTGTGATACATTGTCACATCGTGTGTGAGACATTGTCACATCGTGTGTGATACATTGTCACATCGTGTGTGAGACATACATACGCGCACACATACGCACACGCACGCACGCACGTATGCACACAGAAACACACACGCGCACACCAGCCTAGCCGGTAGCTGTAGCTGTAGAACTTGTGAGTATGTAGGTAAGTATGTTTTTTTCGACAAACATCAGCAGGGTTGTTGACATTTCCTACACTGCACACAATGCACAGTTTACCCTGTGAGTAATACACACACACAGATGCAGATTGCACGCGCTCACATTATTGCTCTGGTTCTGCCAAGCCAATTCCGTACAGGTCTGTGTGATGTAATGTGCTTATTTATAGTACTACTGATATGTTGATGGTAATATATGCCTATACTGTCAGATCTGTGTGTACATGTGCCACTGTGTATATGTGTGCGTGCGTGCGTGCGTGCGTGCGTGTGCGCCTGTGTGACAATGTGTACATGTATGTATTGTATTACTTGTATGTGCAAGTAAGGCCTAAACAAATAAATGATGTGTTTCCGAGAACGGTCTTGAAAAAATTAGGTAGGGTAAATAGGATTTTTTTTAAATTTTTTTTTAAACGTTTTATTACCAGTAGTATATACTGGACAACGTTGTTCCTATGACATTGTATACAGAATGTCAGTGGTCCTGCCGGTTGCATAAATCGAGTTTCACCTGTACTGCAGTGAACAGGTACATCAACAATACCGCCGATAAGAGATCGACGCTGTTCGAGCTGCTTAGACAACTGGGTTGTGATTGTTGGGTCAAAATACGTCGATATACATTGCATCTATTAAACTGAAAATGTTTGCTTGTTTTTTATTGACATAATATCACATATTGAAATAATATCACATATTGACATATCAGATTTTTTTATTTTTTAGATAAATTTTGATTTTTTTTTTTTAAATGGAAAAAAAAGGGTCGGCCCCTATTTGCTAGGTAGGGTCGGGTTCTCGGAAACATCTTTTTTAAGGCCTAATCGTGTGTATGAGTGTGTATATGCGTACATGTATGTGTGTACATGTATATATGTGTACATGAGTGTGTACATGCGTACATGTATGTGTGTACATGTATATATGTGTACATGAGTGTGTATGTGTGTACATGTATGTGTGTACATGTATATATGTGTACATGAGTGTGTATGTGTGTACATGTATGTGTGTACATGTATGTGTGTACATGTATGTATATATGTGTACATGAGTGTGTATATGCGTACATGTATGACTATGTGTGACATGTATGTTTGTGTATGTGTCTACATGTATATATGTGTGTATGTGTATGAGTATATGTGTACGTGTGTGTGTGTGTGCGTGCGTGCGTGCGTGAGTGCGTGCGTGCGTGCGTGCGTGCGTACGTGTGTGGCACAGTGTGTGCATGTATGTGCATACATGTACATGTATGTGTGTATGTGTGCATGTATGTGCATACATGTACATGTATGTATGTGTATATGTGTGTGAATGTATGTGCATACATGTACATGTATACATGTGTATGTGCACATGTGTGTACATGTATGTGTGTACATGGCATATATATGTGTGTGTATATATGTGTACATGTATGTGTGTACATGTATATGTGTACATGTATGTGTGTGCATGTATATGTATTTGTGTATATCTATATGTGTACATGTATGTTTGCATGTATATGTGTACATGTAGGCCTATATGTGTACATGTGTGTGTGGTGCATGTATATGTGTACATGTATATATCTACATGTATGCGTGTACATGTATATGTGTGTGTATATGTGTGTACACTGTACATGTATATGTGTACATGTATGTGCGCATGTGTGTACATGTATATATCTACATGTATGCGTTTACATGTATATGTGTGTGTATATGTGTGTACATGTATATGTGTGTACATGTATATGTGTGTGAGTATGTGTACATGTATATGTGTACCAGCGAAAAAAATACACGGGAACGGCGAGCGATTTCGCTCCCG
>NW_014578809.1:24482-26011 GCF_000485595.1 Priapulus caudatus
GTGTGATACATTGTCACATCGCGTGTGATACATTGTCACATCGCGTGTGATACATTGTCACATCGCGTGTGATACATTGTCACATCGCGTGTGATACATTGTCACATCGCATGTGATACATTGTCACATTGTGTGTGATACATTGTCACATCGTGTGTGATACATTGTCACATCGTGTGTGATACATTGTCACATCGCGTGTGATACATTGTCACATCGCGTGTGATACATTGTCACATCGCGTGTGATACATTGTCACATTGCATGTGATACATTGTCACATTGTGTGTGATACATTGTCACATCGCGTGTGATACATTGTCACATCGCGTGTGATACATTGTCACATCGCGTGTGATACATTGTCACATCACGTGTGATACATTGTCACATCGCGTGTGATACATTGTCACATCGCGTGTGATACATTGTCACATCGTGTGTGAGACATTGTCACATCGTGTGTGATACATTGTCACATCGTGTGTGAGACATACATACGCGCACACATACGCACACGCACGCACGCACGTATGCACACAGAAACACACACGCGCACACCAGCCTAGCCGGTAGCTGTAGCTGTAGAACTTGTGAGTATGTAGGTAAGTATGTTTTTTTCGACAAACATCAGAAGGGTTGTTGACATTTCCTACACTGCACACAATGCACAGTTTACCCTGTGAGTAATACACACACACAGATGCAGATTGCACGCGCTCACATTATTGCTCTGGTTCTGCCAAGCCAATTCCGTACAGGTCTGTGTGATGTAATGTGCCTATTTATAGTACTACTGATATGTTGATGGTAATATATGCCTATACTGTCAGATCTGTGTGTACATGTGCCACTGTGTATATGTGTGCGTGCGTGCGTGCGTGCGTGCGTGCGTGTGCGCCTGTGTGACAATGTGTACATGTATGTATTGTATTACTTGTATGTGCAAGTAAGGCCTAAACAAATAAATGATGTGTTTCCGAGAACGGTCTTGAAAAAATTAGGTAGGGTAGGTAGGGATTTTTATTTTATTTTTTTTTTAAACGTTTTACTACCAGTAGTATATACTGGACAACGTTGTTCCTATGACATTGTATACAGAATATCAGTGGTCCTGCCGCTTGCATAAATCGAGTTTCACCTGTACTGCAGTGAACAGGGACATCAACAATACCGCTGATAAGAGATCGACGCTGTTCGAGCTGCGTAGACAACTGGGTTGTGATTGTTGGGTCAAAATACGTCGATATACATTGCATCTATTAAACTGAAAATGTTTGCTTGTTTTTTATTGACATATAATAATAATATCACATATTGAAATAATATCACATATTGACATGTCAGATTTTTTTATTTTTTAATAAATTTTGATATTTTTTTTTGAAAATGGGAAAATAAGGGTCGGCCCCTATTTGCTAGGTAAGGTCGGGTTCTCGGAAACACATCTCTTTTTTTTTAGGCCTAATCGTGTGTATGAGTGTATATGTGTACATGTATGTGTGCTTGTGTGTACATGTATGTGTGCT
>NW_014578809.1:26970-28087 GCF_000485595.1 Priapulus caudatus
TATGTGTGTACATGTATATGTGTACATGTATGTGTGTACATGTATATGTGTACATGTATGTGTGTGCATGTATATGTATATGCGTGTACATGTATATGTGTGTGTATATGTGTGTACATGTATATGTGTACATGTATGTGTGCTTGTGTGTACATGTATGTGTGTATGTGTGTGCATGTATATGTCTACAGTACATGTATGCGTGTACATGTATATGTGTGTGTATATGTGTGTACATGTATATGTGTACATGTATGTGTGCTTGTGTGTACATGTATGTGTGTATGTGACTATGTGCTATGTGTGTGCATGTATATGTCTACAGTACATGTATGCGTGTACATGTATATATGTGTGTGTATATGTGTGTACATGTATATGTGTGTGAGTATGTGTACATGTATATTATATATGTGTAGTGTGTGTACATGAATGCGTTTTACATGTATATAATATGTGTATATGTGTGTATGTGTGTCCATACATGTACATGTATGTGTGTATGTGCACATGTGTGTACATGGCATATATATGTGTGTATACATGTGTGTATGTGTGTACATGTATGTGTGTTGATGCATGTACATGTGTGTATGTGTGTATATGTGTACATGTATATGTGTGTATATATGCGTATATGTATATCATGTATATGTGATTGCCCTCTAACATTCTCTCTCTCGCTCTCTCTCTACTGTAGGTACCAGACAAACTCTGCATCGTTACATACGTCGCTCAGTTCTACAATCACTTCAACAAACAAAAAGGTATTCCTGCTTTTCCTAACTCGTATCTACAAGGTATTGCAAGGGTGCTGCTGGTTGACGGAGGGGTGGTGAGAGAGGGAGGGGTGATGAGAGAGGGGGTGATGGGCAGGGGGTGGTGGGGGCAGGCCAGAGGCGGTGGTGGACGCCAGAGCCGATCAGTTTTGTTGCACTAATGCACCGTATTAATAATAGATGGCGCTGCGGGTGAAGAAAAACGTGAACCAACGGCGCGGTTGTTTTGTGTTACAAAGTCATAGCTACACGTCTGTGTTTTCCTAATTAATGTTATGTCTACATGTGTGTGTGTGTGTGTGTGTGTGTGTGTGCGTGTGTGTGTGTGTGTGTGTGTG
>NW_014578809.1:28805-46837 GCF_000485595.1 Priapulus caudatus
CGTGTGCGTGCGTGTGCGTGCGTGTGCGTGCATATGTGGATGTGTGCGTGTGAACATGCAATATTCTTGTCAAGTCTGCGTGTGGAGAAGTCAAATCGCGTAAAACCATCGAAACGATCGCAAAATAGTGACAACGATGAACAATCTTCGACCAAACATGGCGTCGCGGTAGCTCGATGGCCGCGTCGTGCATCGTTGACTGTTCTCTTGTTTTGAAGGCTCGCCGGTCGTCTCTCCCAAGTCGAAGCACAAGTTCGCTCACGTCCTTCACAAGGCCGTCAAGCCGCCAAAGTCTCCGACGAAGCTAGATGGCGCCACAACGCCGACGAAACGCCCGTTCGCCATCAGCGGACTCAACAAAGATGGCGGCTCCTCACCGTTGGTGCGTGTCGTCTGCTTGCGCTGTTGCCGTAGCGATAAGAATAATGCATGTTGAATGTGTGAATATATGTATAGGACCAGCTCTGCAGCCATGCATATTACACTATATATATATTACAGTGCTGCCACTTTATACTTTTTTTAAGAAAATATACTTATTATACTTTTTTCATACTTTTTTTGTTCATAAATAATTTTAAATACTTTTTTTGCCAAAGATGGTCAAAACACTTCGCACATACAGGTACACTGTATTTGATGAGATTAAAGATGTGCTTTGCTGGTCTTGTTGCAGGAGTGATGTGTGCTCTGTTCAGTGGAGTGTTTTTGCACTCAGCTCTCTGCTGTCAGTGACCAAATGTCAAATGAGCAATGTGCATTGCAGTGTTTCCCCTGCATTGACATGAGCGAGGCGGGCTGCCTCGCTCAAATTCTCAGCCGCCACACAGAAATTTGTCCAAAACACCACCTCGCTGACGAAACTTTTGACAACTTGAAAAAGAGATTCAAGAGTCTCATACAATGTGTTCAGAATAGCTTAGAATGCACCAAATTGCACCATTTTTGCAAAAATTTCCCCGGGGAGCATGCCCCCGGACCCGCTAGCTTGGCCAGCACCTGCGCTGCTCACTTTGCTAGGACCTCGAAACGCACAAACACATCACGAAAAACATTTACCACCTCACAGACCTTTCTGGACAGGGGAAACACTGCATTGAAATATTGCAGACAGAGGATTCAAGAGACAACTCCTCATGGCATTGCACACATCATTCCTGAAGCTTGTTTACATGCTGCACATAGGCTATAATGTATTCGGTAACGATGTATATGGTAACAAGTGACTACAAATCATGGCAGGTTGATACAAATTTATACTTTTGTAATACTTTTCTCTTACAATTTTGATACTTTTTTTCTGCACAGATTTTATACTTTTTTTGTAATAACCTGAGTGGCAGAACTGATATTATTACATCCACTGCCACTACTCCGCGTAGATTCGCCCATGCTAGTGTTCAATGCCATCGCAACATGTCAGTCCTATTCGATTTTGTTTCTTATTATCGTTTGATTCCTTGCTTATACGGTTAAGCAACAATTGATATGATATAATATATATAATCGTGGTATATAAGGAGTGTATTTTTTATCAGCGTGTATTCCAGTATTCCAGATATATATACTCTGCATAGATTCATACCAGTATATTATTCGATGACATTGAACTATAGTACTATACGATCAGTGGTAAATAATACGATATCATATATATAATCGTGATATCATGAATGTATTTCGCGACCGGCTCTCGCGTCGCTCCCCCACCGTCTCGTTTGCTTGACGTCGCGTTTTTTAATCTTGCCAGGCTTCCCCGCAGGGGGAGCAGCCGAGCTCGGCGAAGCGTCTGTCCATGTCAGACGTCTGGTACTGCCTGCCACAAGAAGGTGAGATGGCGGCGCGTCGGCTGCCTCCAGTAATCGCGTGAAGACAACCTCCGTCGCATCGCCAGCCGCCGCTCGTATCGTCTTATTGATCCGTTGTAGTTTATTCGCCCGAAGCGAGAGAGCGAGAGAGACTGATAACGCCGTGCGTCGTCGCATGGGACGTGCGGGCGCGTGCAGGCAAGGAGGCGGGGGTTGGCGGGCGCTCGGAGGAAGCGCGTCCTATCTTTCTCTCTTCTGCTCCTCCGTCTCTCTCTCTCTCTCGTCTCTCTCTCTCTCTCGCTCTCTTTCTCTCTCTACCTCTCCATCTCTCTCTCTCTCTCTCTCATCTCTCTCTCTCTCTCTCTCTCTCTGCTCTCTCTCTCTCTCTCATCTCTCTCTCTCCTCTCTCTCTCATCTCTCCTGCTCCTCTCTGCTCTCCTCTCTGCTCTCTTCTCTCTCCTCTCTTCTCTCTCCCTCTCTCTCGTCTCTGCTTCTCTCCCTCTCTCTCTCTCTCTCATCTCTCTTCTCCTCGCTCTCTTCTCTGTTTCTCTCTCTCTCTCTCTCTCGTCTCCTCTCTCTCTCTCTCACTTTCGTCTTTCCCATCTCTCTCGTAATCTCGTGTCTCTTTCACACAGAGTCTACCAGCGAGCCCTCCCTGCCTCTCTCTCGCCTCTCTCTCCTTCTAACCTTCTTCCGCTCTGCTCCCTCCCGCCTCCCCGACACACGCACGCTCAACCTTGGTAGGCCCTTCTCTCTCGTGCGTAGGTTTACAGCGCTTGGTGTTTAGAGAAGACACATCGCTGGAGGGGCCGTCCACTCTACACAGCAGAGCCCTCCTCCGTCTGCTCTGCCCTCCTCTCTGGACTTCTCATCCTCTCCCTCTCCCTCTCCCTCTCCCTCTCCCCCTCCCCCGGACAACTCGCGCACGCTGCACCAATGTTCAGCTTTCTCTTGATGCCGTAGGTCTATACCTGTTAGAGAGAGCACATCGTGGAGGGCGCGACCTCTACCACAGAGCCCTCTCCGTCTCTCTCTCCCTCTCTCTGCCTTCTACTGCTCTCCTCTACCTCTCCTCCCCCCCCCTCCCCACACTAATGCGCGCGTCACCTTGTAGCTTCTCTCTCGTGGAGCGGTGGCTAGCCTGTTAGAGAGACACATCGTGGAGGGCCGCTCTAACCACAGCAGCTCCCTCCCTCCTCCTCCGCTCTTCCCTGCTCTCTCCTTCTACTCATCTCCATCTCCCTCTCCCTCTCCCCTCCGCCCCACACACGGCACGCTCACATGTAGCTTCATCTCTCTGTGCGTAGGTTCTACCTGCTTAGAGAGACACATCGTGGAGCGGCCGACTCTACCAACAGAGCCGCTCCTCCGTCTCTCTCCCCTCTCTGCTCTTCTTAACCTCTCCTCTCCCTCTCCCTCTCCCCCATCCCCCACACAACGCACGCGCTCACCATGTAGCGCTTCTCTCGTATGTGCCGTAGGTCTACCTGTTAGAGAGACACATGCGTGGAGGGCCCGACTCTACACAGAGCCCTCCCTCCGTCTCTCTCCCTCTCTTACTCGCTTCTACCTGCTCCTCTCCCCTCGAGCCGCCTTCCCCCATCCCCCACACAACGTGCCGCAACGGTCACCCATAGTAAGGCTTTCTCTCAATCGTGCGCTAGGTGCTACCTGTATAGAGAGACAGCATCGTGGAGGGCCGGACTCTTACCACAACGGAGCCCACTCCTTCCCTCTCCCTCTCTCTTTCCTCCTCCCCCTCCTTCCCTCTCCCTTCATGCCTACCTCTCGCCTCTCCCGCCCCCTCCTCCCCACACGCACGCACAAGACCACGGCTCACCTCCCACGTGTAGCTTTCTCTCTCGCTGGAGCGTAGCGTTTTACCTGTTAAGACGAATGACACATCGTGGCAGGCGCCGAACTCTACACAGAGCCCTCCTACCTCTCCTCTGCTCCCTCTCCTCTCTCGCCCCTCTCCCCCTCCCTGACCTAACCGCCTCCCCCACCCTCTCCCCTCCCCCTCCCCCACACGCGCACAACCGCCACGCTCACCTTGTAGCTTCTCTCTCGTGCGCTAGGTTTACCTGTTTAGAGAGACACATCGTGGAAGCGGTCGCGACTTCTACCACAGAGCCCTCCTCCCTCTCCCTCTCTCTCCTCCTCTCTCCCCACTACTCTCCTCGTCCCTCTCCCCTCCGCCACCCTCCCTCCCGCCGTACCCCTCCCCACACGCGCACACGCACGGCTCACTCTGTGTAGCTTCCTCAATACGTGCGTGAGCGCTGTACCTTGTTTAGGAGAGACACATCGTGGAGGGCCCGACTCTACATCCAGCAGCCTAGCTCCTTCAATAGTGTCTGCGCGGCAACGCTACGGGCTGCGGACCTGGAATCGTATCGGCGCGAGAGGAGCGAGGAGAGGGAGGAGGGTACGCAGTGTCTGCAAACACCAACTCCATTGAGCGAGAGTGAGTCTGAGGGAGGGAGAAGGAGGGAGAAGGAGGGGGAGGGAGGAGGAGAGCGAGGTGTGGGTGAGTGTGAGGGGGGAGGTTGGGAGGCGGAGAGAGGAGGGCAACGCAGAGGGAGCGAGGAGGCGAGGGTGAGCGTAGGCAGGGAGGAGGCGTACGACGTGTCTGCAAAACACCAACATGAGCAGAGTGAGTGCTTTGAGCTGAGGAGGGAGGAGGGAGCGAGGAGTGGAAGGACGGGAGGGGGAGGGAGGAGGGAGCGGAGGACGTGAGGAGCGAGGGAGCGGTACGCAGGTGTCTGAAACACCAACATGAGCAGAGTAAGTGTGAGGGAGGAAGGGAGGAGGGAGCAGGAGGGGAAGGAGCGTAGGGGAGGAGGATGGGAGGAGGTCGAGCAAGGAGGGAGCGGGGAGGAGGCGTACGAGTGTCTGAAACACCTAACATGGCAGCAGAGTGAGTGTTGAGGGAGGCCGGAGGGAGGGAGGAGGCGGCATGAGGAGGTGGGAGGGAGAGAGGGAGGGAGGGAGGGAGCGACGGGCAGCAAGGCAGGGAGCGAGGGAGGAGCGGTACTGACGTGTCTGAAAACACCAACATGAGCAGACGTGTTGAGATGTGAGGGCAGGGAGGGAGGAGGAGGCGAGGAGCGAGGGGAGGCGGCAGAGCAGGAGCGGAGGGGAGGGAGGAGCGTGAGCGAGGAGCGGAGGAGGGAGGAGTGCCGTACGCCACGTGTCTGAAACACCAACATGAGCAGAGTAATGTGTTGAGGAGGGAGGCGAGGGGAGGCCGAGGGAGGGAGGAGGGAGGAGGGTTATCGAGTGGTCTTGAAACACCAACAATGAGCCAGAGGTTAAGTGTTGAGGACGAGGAGGGAAGGAGGGGAGGAGGAGGCGGCGAGGGAGAGGAGGCCGAGGGAGGTAGGAGGAGGAGGCAGGGGTAGGAGGGAGGACGGGAGCGAGGAGGGAGGAGGTTACGACGTGTCTTGAAACACCAACATGAGCAGAGGAGTAATTGTGAGGGAGGCGAGGAAAGAGGCGAGGCGAGCGATGGAGGGCAGGGAGGAGGCAGGAGAGGAGGGGGAGGGAGCAAGAAAGCCAGCAGTAAGTACATCTTTTCCTTGTCTTCTACACCCTAAAACTCCTGCTGACCACGTCAAGCTATCAGCGCCACCTACTGTCAAACTTACGACACGTTTCCTCGATTTAGTCGACGACCTTACGTCTTACTTCTTCGCTCAGATGCAGAACCCATGGACACGGCGGGGCCCGCAGCAGCAGCGCCCTAGCGGACCAGACGGGAAGCGACCTGACACGATCGACATTAAGCGGTTCTATGTCGCCCGCATGTCCTACCAGGGGAGCAAGCACCTGGACGAGGCCTCGCGCGTCGACTTCGCCGGACCGTCTCCGAGACGTCGTCGTCCTCCCCCTCCACCCCGGTGGGTGGGCCCGCCCCGTCCGCGACTCCCGCCCGCCGCCGCCGACCCCGCCACCAGGAGCAGCCACCGGGCCGCCGTCTCGATCGCATCTGCGCCGGCCGCGTTGCCCGAGCGGGACGCAACGGCAACGCTGGACACAGAGGCTGCAGTGGGGCGGCCGCCTGGCACTGCGGGCGGGAGGAGCGCGGGCGGGGGGAAGCAGAAGCGAGTCGCTGCGGGGAGGGGGAGAGGGCGGCAGCGCACAGGGGCGAGGGGATCGAGGCGCTGTGCATGCGACAGCGGTGGGGAGCAGGCGGAGGGAGGAAGAGAGCGGCGGAGGCAGCCCGGGCGGGGGAGCGGGCTGGCGTTCCACGCCGTGCGCGGGGGTGCCACCGCGGCGCCGGCGTTCCGACCGATCGTATTCGAGAGCAAGCCGGTGAAGTCGTTCGCTCGCCTGGAGGAGGAGGAGGGGCGTCGCGGGACGACGGGGGGGAGGAAGGAGGAGGAGGGGGAGGAATCAGGAAGCCATGCGAGAGAGAGGGAGGCGGCGGCGCGAAAACGCAATCTCTCCGTCATCAGCGAGCGATCGGAGGCTGACGCCTCGGCAACGACCCACGCCACCGCGAAGGAGGAGGAGGAGGTTGCCACGGCAACCGCACCGCAGCCTCCGTCCGTCTCCGCGCGCATGCAGGCGATCATCGACGAGCCTTCGTCCTGCAGCCTCCAGAAGATGGCGCCACTGAAGATCCCTGTGCTCCGCAAGGTGGCGCTGTCGCCGGCGGTCGCCGTGGCGACGGAGACAGCCGAGTCAAAGCCGTCGCTGCCGAACAAGGAAACGCCGGTGCAGAGCGGGCGCCCCCTGGTGGCTGAGCAGAGCGGGCGCCCCCTATCGGCCGTTCAGAAGCGCAGCCTCTTCTTCGAAAACCTCAGCGGGAAGAGCTATCCGCCAGGCGGCGCCACGAGGCGGGAAGCCGCCGACGCCGCGAACGTAGGTGGCGCCGCAAAGCGCGTAGGTGGCGCCACCGCGGCGGCGGCAAACAGTCGCTTCTACGACGGCGCTCGCGACGCGGACGCGGCACCACCAGGGGGCGCCGCTGCCGCCGTCGCCCGCGCTCCTAGCAGCAGGTTCTACGAGCTGAGAGAAGGCGAGGAGGAGGAGGTGGAGGAGGAGGAGAGGAGCGTGGAGGCGAGGGTGGCCACGCGGGACTTCTACGATGTGAGAGGTCGCGCGGTCGTGTGGCGTAACGACGAGCGCGCCGGCGCGGACATGCGCCGCTGCCACGCGAGTCGCCATGACGACGAGCGAAGCGTCGCCGCGCGCCACTGTGACCGCCGAGTCGAGCACGACGACGTCGCCGTTTGCCGCGGCAACGCCGCCGCCGCCCGCCTGCCTCAGCCGCTTCTATGATGCGACGCGAGAGGGCGACGACGCTGAGCGTGTGACGACGTCCGCCAGCATTCCAACACCAGCAGGTTTTACGATAGCGAGGAGGAGGGGGAGGGGGTGAGCGCGGGGAGGGGCGGGGCGGCGTCGG
Organism: Priapulus caudatus; assembly: GCF_000485595.1. Lineage (NCBI taxonomy): Eukaryota > Metazoa > Priapulida > Priapulimorpha > Priapulimorphida > Priapulidae > Priapulus > Priapulus caudatus. The sequence continues at coordinate 36,030 of NW_014578809.1, forward strand.
TGTTCTACGATGCTGCGTCGTCGTTGCCCCGGCGACCTGCTCCGCGCCACAGCACGACGCGCGACGCCCCCTCGGCAGCGCCCCCTGCCGGCGACGGCAGAGAGGCGAGTTCTGCGGATAGTGCCGCGGTGGCTCCCCCTCGTGCGCGGGCTGCTGCGGTGCTGCGCTGGCGGCCGACCGCGGCGGCGGATCTACGCGCGTGGCGATGTACACGGGAAGCGACGTCTGTGCCGACGCCTGCCGTCGCGGCGCAAGAGCCCCCGAGCGCCCCTGGTCGGCGACGGCGGCGGCTCCGGCTGACGAGACACGTGCGCGCCGCCTGCCGTGCGCAGAAGCGGCACGCGCCGATGGCGCCGCCAGCGCCTCCGAGCGACCTCCAGCGACCCGTGCCGAAGCCGCGCTCGCCGAACCCGACCGGTGGCTTCCCCGCGCAGCGCGCCTTCAACCCGTTCGCCGAAGACATGTCGGACGACGAGGGCCGAGAGACGGCGGCGCCATCTGGGGGATCCGTTCGGAGACGCCGATGACGAGGAGGTTGGCGAGGCAGCGCTGGCGCCACCGCGTGGCGTAGCGACGAAGCTCGGCAATCCGTTTGGCGAGGAGGAGGAAGAGGAGGAAGTCGCGGCGACGCGGCTGGGGTCGTCGGCAGGTCGCGCCGAGGTCAACTCGAGTCAGGTCGGCGAGGGCACGCCGGCGCGAGGTCAGGAGGGGTCACCACCAGAGGAGGTGCGGTCGGCCGGAGGGAACGCCGGAGGGAACAGCCGGAGGTGACGAACGGTCGACCGGCTCCGACGCCGCCGCCAGATACGCGCGCGCACGTCGCTGCCCCCTGGTGGCGGGCCGCGGCCTGCTTCCGCCGTCCCCGTCGCGGCGTCCTCGGGCAAAGCCGGTGGCGCCCCCCGGTCCCGCCGTCAGTTTCGGTGCGCGCCCCCGGCGGTCCCCGCCGCCGCCTGCCGCACATCCGCCGAAGCTGAGGGCGCCGCGCGTGCCCGCGCGCTGTGGTGGAGTGGCGCCTCGCCGTCTGCCCGTTCGCCGCCGCCGAAACCTCAGCGCACGTTCGTGCAGGTGTCCGCGCGTGGCGCCCCCTGCCCAGGAAACCGATGGAACCTCCGCCGCCGCCCGCCCACCGCCGCCGCGGAACGACGAAACAGAAGCGCATTCATGCCGAGGGTTTCTCTCCCTGGGTTTCTCCGAGACGGAGCGAGCGGAGTGGGGCGGGAGAGAACGGGGGGGACACCGCGCGGGAGGAGGAGGAGGAGAGGGAGGAGGGGGAGGCAGGAGGAGCAGGGAAGACACTGAAGAGACATGCACCGAAACCTCCACCTTCAGGAGGAAGTGAGCTACCAGAGATTAATGACTGTCTACCTGTAATAATGACTGCCTACATGTAAAATGACTTCTACCTGTAATAATGACTCTGACCTAACCTGTATATTAATGACTGTCTACCTGAGATTAATGACTGCCTGCCTGTAATTAATGACTGTCTACCTGTAATTAATGACTGTCTACCTGAGATTAATGACTGCCTGCCTGTAATTAATGACTGTCTACCTGAATAATGACTGCCTACCTGTAATTAATGACGTCTACCTGAGATTAATACTGCCTGCCTGTTAATTAATGACTGTCTACCTGTAATTAGTGACTGTCTACCTGAGATTAATGACTGCCTACCTGTAATTAATGGACTGTCTACCTGTAATTAATGACTGTCTACCTGTAAGTAATTGGACTGCCTACCTGTAATTATGACTCCTACCTGTAATTAATGACGGCCTACCTGTAATTAATGACTGCCTACCTGTAATTAATGACTGCCTACTTGTTCAGAACGAAGGAAAGTTACCTGTTTTCATGTCTTTCTCGTTAATTTCTTCTCCTTTTTTTACTTTTGTCATTAATGTGTTTCAGTCTGACTACATATCTACCGACCTGTATGTAAGGCATGTTAGTTATAATTATTGTTCCTCTACCTATTTAGTTATAGGTGAAAGCCTATATACAGGAAGGTTACCTGTTACCTATTTAGTTATAGGTGAAAGCCTATATACAGGAAGGTTACCTGTTATTACCACCACCATTCGTACCTTTCTATCTACCTTTCTAGCTATAGCAGAAGCAGGGTAAAAAAATACACGGGAGCGATGAGCGATTCGCTCTTCAAACCCTCCGAAATCGCTTCCGTGAGTCTCAAAATAGCTCCCGTAAAAAATCCCGACGAGATCTATTTTTCCCACAGACTTGAAAAAAGAAAAAAAGTAATTTTTTCCCTGGGCTGAAGATACTTTACCTGTAATTCACGACACCTATTCGCAGTTTCACCTGGTTATTGGGTCAAGCTATTAGCTATTCAGCTATTAGGTCAAGCTGCGTCTATACGTCGCGATAACCGATAACTCGTACCCTCGGTTGTTTGTGTCCGGTTATGCACACTTGACCTGCTCTATATATCCGGTTAAAAAGCTAACACATGCGCATCTATTGCCATCGTTAGTGATCGCATCTATAGCCATAGCCTTGTCTTATATTACACACCGTGCGAATCGGTTATAGATTTATCTGTGAAGAGCAGCTGTCAAAGTGTGCGTGCTGATAATTGTGATTTATAAATTATATATATATATATATATATACTATATATATATATATCAGGAGTTAATGAGACCTGATATATATGTGTGTGTGTGTGTTGTTGCGTGCGTGTGTGCGTGCGTGCGTGCGTGCGTGCGTGCGTGCGTGTAGATATGTAATATATATACACACACACATATACATATATATATATAATATTTACCACACCACACACACACACACACACACACACACACACACACACACCACACACAACACACACACACACACACACCACAACCCACACGCCCCCACGCGCCACGCACCCACGCCCCCACGCCCACCCCGCACGCCACGCACGCCATCACGCATCACGCACGCACGCACACACCACACACACACACACACACACACACACACACACACACACACACACACACACACACATTATAATAGTGGTATAGTTTCGTAACCAGCATTTGGCCAGTAGCAGCAGTCGCAGCAGCAGCAGCAGCAGCAAGTTAACTTTCCCTGACCTGATATCGACGTCGTGACTTAGCGTGGGATTGTTGTGTGTGTCAGTCCTTCGTTACGACTTCCTCACTTACGCAGAAGGGGTCGTTGTCGTATCAGGTACTACAGATATGTACCCGAGGTAGTGTTAGGTTGTTTCAGTATTATGTTATATATTTTATATGAGGTATTGGTAAATAGGGTTAGGGTTAGGGTTAGGGTTAGGGTTAGTGGGTTAGCGTTTAAGCTAGTAGGTTGTAGGTAGGGTTAGGGTTAGTTTTGGATAGGGCTAGCACTCTTAGTACAAGTCTGGCTACACTTTTTGTGTACATATATCGTACTGCGTTACATTGCTAGTACCTGATACGACAACGAGCCCTTGACGCCTGCACTTACTCACTCTCCACACAACACCACACACAACACACACACCACCACACACATCACACACACACACACAACACACACACACAGCGCCGCCACTGTCTCATCTCATAATTACGTCTATCTGAACGATCAGCATCCTCTTTATCTCTGTCTCTGTGTGGGTTAGCCACTGTTTCACCCTGCTACATGACATTGCTACGTGCATTTATCTACTTTATGTGAATAAGGTGAATATTTATATGATATATTGCATATAATACTATATATGATACTTTACGTGAGCAGGGTGCGAAAGGAGAGTATAGCGAGTCCGGAGTCAAATACTCCCTGATTTACTGTCGGACTCCCTGATTTGACATATGCAGGAGTCCGTGTGACTCCCTGAAAATTCTGCTAGACTAACTAGCCTCGCCGAATTACTGTATTTGTTCAGCTAATGTCCAAAGAAAATTTGGCAGACGTGCAACCACATGAATCTTAAAAATAAGCACATGCGTTATTGTTAATATCTTTAATTTTAAACCTCATTAGACCTCATTTTGCCGCGGACTCCCTCTTTTTGAGGGTAGGGAGTCCGTTGGACTCCCGTGTTCAAAAGTTAATTTCTACCCCTGCGTGAGTATCATAGTGTGTACAGTAGTGACGCTGTATAGAATAGTAACAGTGAGGACTAGGTAACGTTGGTTGACGCAGCGATGCTGAGAGAGCGCAGGAAGAAGGTGTGTTAGTGTTAGTGAGTGATGCGATTATACGAGATGGTAATGTCAGTGTCTGCTCTGTTCATGTAGTACCTTCAATGCCGTGTCGTGTTTCTTCCATGCCAGGCCGAACCTTTCATACCATGCAGTATCTCATGCATCATGTCATGATTTTATACCGTGCCAAACCTTTCATAGCATGCAGTATCTCCTACATCATGTCATTATTCTATTCCATGCCAAACTTTTTCTAGCATGCAGTATCTTCTACATCGTGTCACGATTCTATACCGTGCTGAAATTTTAATACTTCTGTGTCATGTCATGATTAGTATATTCTACTATATCATATCGTATCGTATCGTGCTTCTAATACGGTGACAAACCTGTTGTGTTGTAGATCACTAAGGAGCGCATCAACCCGCAGGACATTAAGCTGGAGCTGCTGCAGCTGGACATGCAGCAGACAGAGTTAGAGAGGAAGGGAGCCGAGGTCGAGCAGAAACTCAGACACTGGGACAGTAAGTGACAACATCTCACTAGTGTAGCAGGCACTGGGACAGTAAGTGACAGCATCACTAGTGTAGCAGACACTGGGACAGTAAGTGACAACATCTCACTAGTGTAGCAGACACTGGGACAGTAAGTGACAGCATCAATAGTGTAGCAGACACTGGGACAGTAAGTGACAGCGTCACCAGTGTAGCAGACACTGTGACAGTAAGTGACAGCATCTCACTAGTGTAGCAGACACTGGGACAGTAAGTGACAGCATCACTAGTGTAGCAGACACTGGGACAGTAAGTGACAGCATCACTAGTGTAGCAGACACTGGGACAGTAAGTGACCTCTCATGTACCTGACACTTATGTCACGCCTATATGTGTGCGTGGCGTGCGTGCGTGCGTGTGCATGCGTGTGTGTGTGCGTGTGTGCATGTGTGTGGCGTGTGTGCGTGCGTGCGTGTGCGCGTGTGCACATAGGTGTGCACGTCTGATGGTGTGCATGTGCGTGCACGTGCACATTTGCGGGACGGAACACAAAGTTCCTACGAACAAACGATATCTCGTCGTTGCGTCGACCACGGCGCGTAACCTTTGCATGACCTTTGACCTCTGACCTTCAGCCGACTCGGACAACACGTTGGATATGAGCGCGCACAGCGACATCGACGATGACGACGAGGGATTGGTCGAGTGGTTTGAGCTGGTCAACACGAAGAACAGGCTGCTACGCCGCGAGAACGAGCTAGTGTACATGTAAGTAACGAGTATTAATTAGTACATAACGAGCTAGTCTACATGTAAGTAGTGAGTATTAATTAGTACATAACGAGCTAGTCTACATGTAAGTAACGAGTATTAATTAGTACATAATGAACGTAGTCTACATGTAAGTAATGAGTATTAATTGAGTACATAATGAGCTAGTCTACATGTAAGTAACGAGTATTAATTAGTACATAACGAGCTAGTCTACATGTAAGTAACGAGTATTAATTAGTACATAACGAGCTAGTCTACATGTAAGTAACGAGTATTATTAGTACATAACGAGCTAGTCTACATGTAAAGTAAGCGAGTATTAGATAGTACGATAACGAGCTAGTCTACATGTAAGTAACGAATATTAATTAGTACATAACGAGCTAGTCTTAATGTTAGTAAGGATAAGCAGTACATAATGAGGAGCTATAAGTAACCTTTAATACTGTATTATACATTGTAGTCATGGTTACATTGTCGTGGTTACATTGTTTCCATGGTTATGTTGTCATGGTCACGTTGTCATGGTTACATTGTTACCATGGTTACGTTGCAGGCAGAGGCAGCAGGAGCTAGAGGACAGACATGAGGAGGTGGAGTTCCAGCTGCGCCGGCTCATGGAGAAACCGGGTGAGTGTACACATTCCTTATCCTCAGCTACATACGCGCCCGTGTGGCACGTAAACTATAGCATTGTATCATGCTAATGTTACTTTCATGTATGTTATGTAGACTATGCTACGTAGCATTGTATCATGCTAATGTTGCTTTCATGTATGTTATGTAGACTATGCTACATAGCATTGTATCATGCTAATGTTGCTTTCATGTATGTTATGTAGACTATGCTCATAGCATTGTATCATGCTAATCTTGCTTTCATGTAGTTATGTAGACTATGCTACGTAGCATTGTATCATGCTAATGTTGCTTTCATGTATGTTTATGTAGACTATGCTACGTAGCTTGTATCATGCTAATCTGCTTTCATGTATGTTATGTAGACTATGCTACGTAGCATTGTATTCATGCTAATGTTACTTTCATGTATGTTATGTAGACTATGCTACGTAGCATTGTATCATGCTATATTGCATTGTACCTTGCAGCTGTTCGATATCACATTGTACCATGCAGCTGTTCTATATCACATTGTATAATGCTATTGTAGTTCTTAAGTTATGTAAGCTAGTGAAAAATAACTCTCTATCTCTCCTACAGAGGGCGTTCTATCCCTCTATAACTCTCTATCTCTCCTACAGAGGGCGTTCTATCCCTCTATAACTCTCTATCTCTCCTACAGAGGGCGTTCTAATCCTTCTATAACTCTCTATCTCTCCTACAGAGGGGTTCTATCCCTCTATAACTCTCTATCTCTTCCTACAGAGGGCGTTCTATTCCTCTATAACTCTCTATCTCTCCTACAGAGGGCGTTCAGACGGCAGACGACAGGAAGCTGGAGGAAGCTCTCCTCGCGGAACTCGTCGACATCGTAACGAGTCGCAATCAGATCGTTGAGACGATCGACGCTGACCGCATCCGTGAGGAGGAGGAGGATCGCAGCATCTCCGAGATGATGCTGAAGCAAGGTAGGGCTTCATCATTTGCTGCAGCGGGAGGAGGGGTGGAGGAGGGGGAGGAGGAGGGGGAGGGAGAGGAAGAGGAGGATCGCGGCATCTCCGAGATGATGCTGAAGCAAGGTGAGATAGGGGGGAGGGGGAGGGAAGCTGAGGAGGAGGAGGAGCAGGGAGAGGGAGGAGGAGGACGGAAGTGGGGAGGAGCATGCCGGATGATGATGATGAGGAGGAGGAGGAGGAGGAGGGAGATTCACACAGCATCCCTGCAGTCATAGACAGACGTGTCAATAATTTATCGTGCCGCGTGTCTTTATATAACATTGATGAGTTCACTAGTTTGTGTTTGATTCACGTGCATTGTGCAATGTCGGCAGGTATGCGTAAGGCAGAGGTGGAAGAGGACACCGGGAAGAAAGGCAAGAAGAAGAAGAAGGAGAAGAAGGACAAGAAGAAGCACAAGCACTGACCTATAGACTGCCGCCCGTTCTGCACGGACACCGGTACATATAGTTTGCATTTAAACCGTCGCGCGTCTATGCCTGACGTGACGTGGACGATAGCGGGGGAGCAGGCGATTGATTCGTCAGAGCGGACGTGTACACGTGTTTGATGACATCATCAGAACGCGTGCACGAGGGCGGACGTCATTCCGCCCACAAGCTCCAGACGTTTCCGCAAGGACAGCTTCCGTCGTCGTGGCAACAGTGGTATGACAGGTTACATCGTCGTGGCAACAGTGATACGACAGCTTATGTCGTCGTGGCAACAGTGGTACGACAGCTTACATCTTCGTGGAAGCCATGGAATAACTTTTTCCGTCGTCGTGGCAACAGTGGTATGAGAACTTCCATCGATCCGAGAGATGTTCCGTGCACACGCGCACCGTGCGTGTGACCGGCAGGGGTTGTACAGCACCCCACACCAAGGAGCTAAATATAACAAGGAGAGGAAGCGGATTGGCTGTGTGCTTTTCACCTCAAGGGCGCCATCTATGGACCATAATCAGCTGAAACGGCTGTGCAGACCAAACCCAGAGACAATAGAACACTAATCTGTTCCTAGGGTCTCTGCCGAACCCAAATTTGGGCCAGATATGGCGGCGCTTCCTCTCCTTGTTATATTTAACTCCTTGCCCCACACAGGTGTGCTGCCCTATATTGTCCATGTTGTGTCATGCAGGTGTGAATGGTTGCACCTTTATCGCGCCGGCTTTCGATGACGACGAGGTGTGACTACAGGTGGCACCACCGTCGCCCCCCCCATGGTTCGTCGAGACGGCGGTATTTACGCAGACTTTGTAGACTCAGACTCGTAACGCATTGCTATCTCTCACGTGCTGTCGAGAGAGAGAGAGAGAGAGAGAGAGAGAGAGAGAGAGAGAGAGAGAGAGAGAGAGAGAGAGAGAGAGAGAGAGAGAGAGAGAGAGAGAGAGGCGTTCTCTTTCTCTCGCCACCGATTCGCAATGAATTAGTCATTAACTATGGCAGAATCCAGCCCAGCGGTCGTGGAATATAGGTGTGGTTCCAATGCCCCTATCGAATGTTCGCCCCGTGACGTCAGTGTACGTCACGCACCGAACTTCCGCGCGACCTAACCCTAACCCTAACCCTGAACCCTAAACTTCTAACCTTAACCCAACACAAACTAATACTAACACTAACCACTTAACGACAAAATAGTTAAACTGATAAAGATAGAAAAATAGAAAATATAAAATACCTATAAACAGCATGGATTCAACAAAAACACGCGCACCTCAAGAACGAAACCGTCCGTCCGCATCACCCCACGCAGCTGCGCTATTGCTTGGTTCGCTCGAAGATGCTGTTACTCGCGCATGTGCGCCTAATTGCCATACATCGGCCATGGCGCGTCCCGCCTGACTCTGGTCATGGTGGTCCGGACTAGCCCATCCGACCGTCACACTCGAGTACACTGCACGTCACGCTCGAACATTCGATGGCACCTCGGAAACATATATCCACTGCGCCCACCGATACGTTCCACAGCGATAACAACGCCATCCTCTAGCTGGGACACGAACACGCCACACACCCTACATTACCTCTACCACGTAAGATTTTATATACACGTTAAGATTTATTGCATATTTAACAACGTGAGCGATCATAAATAAGAAAGCTTTAAATACGGAGCAGGACATCTGTCTACTAGTATCCCCCTCCCTATCGCCTACCAATTCCCACCCATGCTACATCCGTGATCGGCAGACTACAAACAGCCTGCATGCGCGTACACAACATGGCGGAAATCGGCGCATCACGCAATTAGTAAGGTGCTCCGTATATAATTACTTCGTATATATCATTGTCGGCTTGATTTGTACCGAACGTATGTATGTGCATAAATGTGAACGATACACTATATAATACATTAGCTTAAAATACACATCAACGAACTTGTGAACTTAAACAACAACAAGCTCATGAATGTAAACAAGTTTGTTAGCGTAAACAACGGACAGCTTTGAAAGTAAACAACATACAAGCTTGTGACGGTAAAGCAACAAGCTTGTGAAGTAACCACGACAACAAGCTTGGTAAAGCTAAACAAAAGCTTGTGAAAATAACATCAAAAGCGGTGGAAGTAAACAACAACAAGCTGCGTTAGTGAAGACAATAACAAGCCTTGGCGATATTAAATAGGCCCACGTTTCCGTCTCGGCGCGCGCCCCTAGGCACGCCCTCTGGTGGTAGAACCGGAAGCTTCCACTTGGAACGAGCGGAACGTTCCACCTCAAGTAATGGGCGGCCATCAGCGCTCGACGCCTGACGATTGGCGGCGTGTGTGGGGCAGATGCGCGAGCCGCGTGATGTTACCGCTGTGACGCCCAGTCGCCACGTGCTGTCACCCTCAGTCCTCCTCGTTGTACGTCCACCAGCGACGCCGCCTGTGTCACCATCCAACATACGTAACATGTTATGGACTAACGCCCCATTAAGAAGCTGGTTCCCGAACTTGCTATCATTAATGATTAATGATTGTATAATACCCTAAACCCTGATACGGCCTAACGCCCCTAAACCTAAATGACATTACACAATAATATATGACCATGACCATGTATTATATATATACTAGTTATATATATATATATTGTTTACTTATTGACCATTAATGAGCATTAAAGTTGAAGCACTCCTAATGGAGCTATCCACCCATGCTTATACGTACACGATATGTGATACATAACGCATTATTGTCCGCTGATGTGGAACACATTAGTTGTACATCTGTGGTTATACTACACGTTATAGTACAGCTGTGTACTGGTACATGTGTTATATACAGCTGTGTTGTACAATGTGTTTTATAGTACAGCTGTGTTGTAGCATGTGTTATAGTACAGTTGTCTAACCAATACATAACTCTGTCTATACGCACACCTGTCTGATAACTCATCATATTACGCCCTGGTCCGCCGTGCCATCCTTGCTACTAACTACGCAACAACACGGTTACTCAACAATCAATATTATATTACCTAAACTAGACGCAGCTCGAGAGAGCCGAGGCACCGCCTCCGCGCAAGCCGCACCTGAAATTCTCCTGCAATGTGAAATTTGTTTATTAAATATAATTAATTCAGTTAAGTGAAACAATTAATTAATTAACTTACAATAATTAATTCGCATCGGCGGATAGTGCGCAGCGTGCACGCGTCCGGCGCGGAGGACTGTGGTCTTGCCCCCTTAGTCGCTGGTTGCGTGTTCTGTCAAGTCTACAAGCCCAGTCGGCAACTAGCCGACAGTGAACCTGGCAAACGTGCACTG
>NW_014578809.1:46862-51662 GCF_000485595.1 Priapulus caudatus
GAGAGAGAGAGAGAGAGAGAGAGAAGAGAGAGAGAGAGAGGAGGAGAGAGGAGTGCACGGCGGGAAACACAAAACGCCGGCGGATGATCAGTGCTGCCGTCGCTTCAATTTGATTCTCTGTTGCTTGCTGCCTCAAACTCTATTCGTGGCTTTGTGATTATTCCTGAATGCAGGGTTTTCTTAGATTATATATTTGTCTGTTAATATACGACAGACTGACACTGCGACATCAGATGACAATAATAATAATAATAAGACGGTAATTTGTGATGGAATGATGGGGATATCATTGCTATGTTTCTGGTCGATCCTTGTAAAGGATTTGCAGCTTCTCATGTGCCATATCTTCCGAAGTTAACCCGTGATCGTTCCCTAGTTCGCACGTCTTCCACTGGATGGCGCCAATAGTATATCAAAAGCGTGGTGGTGACGAGTGAAGTGTGTGGGTGTGAAATTAAACTAGGATTACGACCGTGTCGGTGTAGCAGTGTTCCTCGAGTTTATCCCACCGGTCTTCACATTCCCTATTTCATTTATTCGTAAGTGTTTTCCGGGGGTTATTTTTAGGCGTATTGTTGTTTTTTTTAATCGATGTTGAACTTTGATTCTGTGATCTCTAAGATATGTGTTGTCTATAATATACGTGATTGGGGCGTGTGTGCGTGCTGGGGTCAAACCCACATGCTATCAAAGAACCACTGCGTTACAGCGTTCTCTTTCTCTCGCACGATTGCAATGAATTGGTCATTAAACATGGCAGAATCCACCCACGATTGGTTCACAGCGATAACAACGCCATCTAGTGGGGACAGAACAGAAACACGTACATTTATCTACACGTAGATTTTAATACACGTAAGATTTTATTCATATTTAAAACGTGAGCGATCATAAATAGAAAGCTTTAATACGGAGGGACATCTTCTCTAGTAATCCCTCCTATCCCTCGATTCCCACCATCTACATCAGTGATGGCAGATACAAATAGCTGCATGGGTAACAACTGGGGGAAATGGGATCAGCAATTAAGTAAAGGTGCTCCGTATATAATTACTTCGTATAATATATCCTTGTCTGCTGCACACAAAGATTTGTACCGAACGCATGTATGTGCAATTGTGCATAAATGTGAACGATACACTATATAATACATTAGCTTAAAATACACATCAACAAGCTTGTGAACTAAACAACAACAAGCTCATGAAGTAAACAAGTTTGTTACGTAAACAACAAGCTTGAAGTAAACAACAACAAGCTGGTGAAGTTAACAATAACAAGCTTGTGACGTAAACAACAAGCTTGTGAAGTAACACAACAACACGCTGGTGAAGTAAACAATAACAAGCTTGTGAAATAAACATCAACAAGCTGGTGGAGTAAACAACAACAAGCTCATTAAGTAAACAATAACAAGCTTGCGGAGTAAATAAGGCACGTTTCCTCGCGGCGCCCTGGCACGCCCTCCGGTGGTGAAACCCGAAGCTTCACTTGAACGACGGGAACTTCCACCTCAAGATGGCGCCATCAGCGCTGACGCTGACGATGTGGCGCGTGTGTGGGCAGATGCGCAGCCCGCGTGATGTTTACCGCCGCTGACCCAGCCACGGTGTCACCTCTCTGCCCTCGTTGTACTGTCCACCACCTGTGTCACAACACAACATCGTTGATCATGTTCAATGGCTAACGCTCGCATTAGGAGTGCTTCCAAACTATTGATAATCATTAACTGATTGATATCCTACCCCTAAACCTAACCCTAACCTTAAATGACATTAAACCACTAAACTAAATATGACCATGACCGATGTATATAGAGTATATATATATTATATATGTTATATTGGACCATTATGACATTAAATGTTGGGAACACTCCTATGGAGTATCACCCCATGTCTATAGACAGATACGTGATACATAACGTATTATCTGTACCGCTGTGTACACATTATTGTACAGCTGTGTTTACACAACGTTATAGTAACAGCCTGTGTTTATACATGTTGTTATAGTACAGCTGTCTAACAATACATAACCTGGTTATCGCACACTGTTGAAACTCATATATACGCCCTGCCCGTGCTTGTCCTTGTACTTATAGAAGCAAACACGGCTTGACTAGACATCAATATTATATATAAACTATCAACATCCTGGAACACTTCCATTACGGCCAAAACAAAATACATGTGCGTTTACCGCTTACATGGCGCAAAAAATAGGGTAGGTAGCGTAGGGAAAACATTTAATTTTCTTGAAAATATTTTATTTACGAACCATGTCCTAAGGATGTGCGTTTGCCGTTTTGAGCAGGAACTGCTCCAATTCATATTTTTATTTTATTTTTATTTGTTTGCTGCTTAAGAAAAATTGACAATAAAAGTTTAGGGTCGGTCGGGAAAACCTGTAACCACACCTATATTTTGTTTGCGCCTTCTTATAGAATACATCAATGAGCTCGCTTCTATTGACACAGCAGTGATCAGTAGAAAATCATCAAGAACACGAAAGCGTAAAACGAATTCAAATTTTCAATTTCCGAAAAATCAAACTGCATAAGTTCTCGCAACACACATAGGGTGGCGCTAAGGAGACGAGCGCAGGACCGTAACCTCCCCCCCCCGCGCTCGCGCCCCGCACAGCGCTCCCTGTCGGCGCGCACCTGATGAGTTTGTTCGTCACCGCCGCTGGACGAAGTGTTTCGCCGTCTGCAAGATGTTCGAGAGCGTGACCTCGACGGAGATGGATCCGTCCAGCTCGCGAATCTGCTGGACCATCGTACGATCAGTACCCTGCAACGACGACGACGACGCGCATGCGGACCGGCAGAGCAGGCGGGCGCGCCCGTCGCCGCAACAGGGTAAGGCAAGCTTCCTCTCATTAAATGTAGAGATAGCGGACTCCAAACATGGTTTACTATAATATAGTTGGAAACTACAGTATAGCATATATATATATATATAATATATATATATATAGTTGCTTCAGTTAATCCATTTATTATATTCATTATTATATATATAAGTTATAATAAGAAAATAGCTTTAAATCTGCAGTGGAGAATTCATTTGATTTTTATTTACTAACCCTCATTTTGCCACAAATCGTGGCGAGCATTGCATCATGGCGACGCCACAAGGGAAACAATTCGAGGAGAGGCTTGTGCCTTTAGAAACCCCTCCTCTCCGTTCCCCTCCTTCGCCCCCCTCACATAACTCAGACCCGCCTCACACGGCACACCCTCCTCTCCACCAGCTTTACCATGGCGGCGCCGGTCGCAGTAATTTACCTAATTAAATTGTTACAGCAAGCGTTCATTGATCAAGAAAGCTGAGGCTCAGTTTCGTTATTCATTAAGCTGTGTTGTGATTCCCTCACGGATAGCTGCCTTCGCTTGCGCCTGGTGGCGCGGGCGGCATGGAGGGATACGCGCGATCGCGATGGGTGCTAGGTGATTGCCGTGCCATGTACAGTACTGCAGGCAAGACTAGCATCTAGCTATGTCTACCACGTGGAGGTGTGCAGCCGGTAGGGCGAGGGGTTGGCATGGTGGAGTGAGTGAGGTGAGGTGAGGTGAGGTGGTGTAGGTTGAGCGTTGAGGTGCTAACAAACCCACAAACCAACACTCAAACACACGCCGGTGAAAACATAACCTCCGCCAAGCCCCTGGCAGAGGTAACTATCCACATCCTGACAACTTCCATTATTATAGGATGCATCAATGAGCTCGCTACTACTGAGACACAGCAGTGATCAGTAGAAATCATCAAGAACACAAAAGCGTAAACGAAATTCAATTTCAATTTCGAAAATCAAACTGCATAGTTCCTCGCAACACACATAGGTGGCGCTAAGAGACGAGCGCAGACCGTAAACCTCCCCCCACCGCGCTCGCGCCACCGCACAGCGCTCACTGGTGGCGCACCTTGATGAGTTTGTCGTCACCGCCGGTCACGAAGTGTTCGCCGTCTGCGGAGATGTCGAGAGCGTTGATCGATCCGGAGATGGATCCGTCCAGCTCGCGGATCTGTGATCCATCGTACGACTCCCAGTACCCTGCAACGACGACGACGACGCGCATGGGACGGGCGAGCAGGCGGGGCGGCGTCGCCGCAACAGGGTAAGGCAAGCTTCCTCTCATTAAATGTAGATGCATAGGCGCTCCCAACAGGTTACTATATAGTTGGAAACTACAGTATATATATATATAGTTATTCAGTTACATCCATTTATTATATTCATTATTATATATATAAGTTATAATAATAATAGTTTAAAATCTGCAGTGAGAATTCATGATTTTTTTTTACTAAACCCTCATTTGCACTAAATCGTGGCGAGCCATGCATCAATGACGACCCACAAGGGAAAACGATTCGAGGAGAGGCTTGTGCCTTTAGAACCCCTCCCCTCCCTCCCCTCCTTGCCCCCCTCACATACCTCAGACCCGCCTCACCACGGCACACCCCTCCTCTCCCACCAGCTTTACCATGGCGGGCGGTCGCAGTAATTTACCTAATTAAATTGTTACAGCAGCGTTCATGATCAGAAGCTGAGCTCATTCGTTATTCATTAGCTGTGTTGTGATTCCCTCATGGATAGCTGCCTTCGCTCGCTGCGTGGCGCGGGCGGATGGAGGGATACGCGCGATCGCGATGGGTGCTAGGTGATTGCCGTGCCATGTACAGTACTGCAGGCAAGACTAGCATGTAGTACTCTACACGTGAGGTGCAGGGTAGGGCGAGGGGTTGCATGGTGGCGTGAGGTGAGGTGAGGTGAGGTGAGGTGAGGTGAGGT
>NW_014578809.1:52386-53934 GCF_000485595.1 Priapulus caudatus
GCAGATGTCAGTGAGTGACACAGCAAGCAGATGTCAGTGAGTGACACAGCAAGCAGATGTCAGTGAGTGACACAGCAAGCAGATGTCAGTGAGTGACACAGCAAGCAGATGCCAGTGAGTGACACACATTCCGTCTGTCGTGTAGCAAACCGTGCGCGACCCACCGCATGCCAGGGGGCGCCACTCACAGCAGTGCTGCCACCTAGCTGTCACACGACTACTTACCGATGACGCCGGCAGGGGGCGCCGCTTTCTTAGTTTTGCTGCCTGCCGTCACAGAGTGAGCGCAATCCATTAAAACACGTATATCACACATCGAGTCGATCCCGACGCATCGGCAATACGATTCACATCAGAAGCTACACACGCGTTGCACATGACAGAGAGTAGATTTTGCGGTGGTATAATAATTATATCGTCCCTCTGAGTAAGATAGCGCCACAACTCCCCCGGATATTGTCTCTAGTTCGATCATGTTAGACAGTCGTAGAACTTCAAACACGTTTCTCACGCGTGCGCGTTATATCTTCAACCTAACAACACTTCGTCATCGAGAATTGCTTTCAGAAGGCGTTATTGCAACAACGATTGGCTAGAACCACGAAATAGCACATAATATCACATTGCCACCATGGCCACAGGCGTCCCCGCTTCATGACTCGTGTTCTCTTGCTGCGCTGCTACATCCAACTAGTTTTGCAGCAATCACGGGAAATAATCACCGCGACAACGATTAGCTAGAACCATCCGCTGATCAAGATAAGACAGTATGAAGAAAGCGTCCCCGCTTCCTGGATCGTATTCCCTTCCAGCGCTGCTACAACTCACTCTAACAAGTTTCACGGCAGACGGGCGCAGGGGATGATGGCACTGTGGGGACGCGGCGGCGGCGGCGGCGGCAGCGGCGGCGGCGGCGGCGGCGATACGCACCTATCTTGCGGTCGGTTCCGCTGGTGATGATCTGACATTCGCTCGGATGGTAGCAGACGCATCGGAACAACGTGTTAGCAAAGATGATCTGATTCCTCACGAAACGCCTGCAAGACAGAGGGCGACACCGTCAGTGCCACGCGATCGTTCACCCGGCCGCGAAGATATTGACAGAGGGCGACACCGTCAGTGCCACGCGATCGTTCACCCGGCCGCGAAGATTGATCTTGTCCGGGGGGAAGCATACATTATAGACAGGTATGTCTGCCACCGGACCCACATCTCCTCCGCGCCTCCCCTGTACTTCCCTTGTACTTCTCCCAGGCTGTACATGTGCGCGTGTGACTTACTGGAGGTCCCAGATGATGCATGTTCCGTCGGTGCTGGCGCTCACACACTCCTTGTCATTGCTGCGAACCTTGATGCAGGAGACGGAGCCTTTGTGTTCCTTCATCGTCTCCTTGAGCGTCTGCTTAGCATCGGTGATCTGCCACACCCTCACCTGCAAAACCCACACACCTGCCATCGGTTATCTGCCAAAACCCACAGACCTGCCATCGGTGATCTGCCACACCCTCACCTGCAAAACCCACACACCTGCCATCGGTTATCTGCCAA
>NW_014578809.1:54486-55460 GCF_000485595.1 Priapulus caudatus
GTATGTTACACCTGTTACTGTGTATGTTACACCTGTTACTGTGTATGTTACACCTGTTACTGTGTATGTTACACCTGTTACTGTGTATGTTACACCTGTTACTGTGTATGTTACACCTGTTATCTGCTATGTTACACCTGTTACTGTGTATGTTACACCTGTTACTGTGTATGTTACACCTGTTACTGTGTATGTTACACCTGTTACTGAGTATGTTACACCTGTTACTGGGTATGTTACACCTGTTAATGTGTATGTTACACCTGTTACTGGGTATGTTACACCTGTTACTGTGTATGTTACACCTGTTACTGTGTATGTTACACCTGTTACTGTGTTTGTTACACCTGTTACTGTGTATGTTACACCCAGTGGCGTAGCCAGCAATTGGAAACAGGGGGGGCCCAGGCGAGGGAGCGAAGCGACCGAGGGGTAGGGTGTGGGAGGGGTATCCCCCCTCCACGGTAGGGAGATTTTAAAAATTCGTGCATGNCCATCGGTTATCTGCCACACCCTCACCTGCAAAACCCACACACCTATCATTCGGTTATCTGCCACACCCTCACCTGCAAAACCCACACACCTATCATCGGTTATCTGCCACACCCTCACCTGCAAAACCCACACACCTGCCATCGGTTATCTGCCACACCCTCACCTGCAAAACCCACACACCTGCCATCGGTTATCTGCCACACCCTCACCTGCAAACCCCACACACCTGTCATCAGTGATCTCCCACACCCTCACCTGCAAAACTCACACACCTGTTACTGTGTATGTTACACCTGTTATCTGCTATGTTACACCTGTTACTGTGTATGTTACACCTGTTATCTGCTATGTTACACCTGTTACTGTGTATGTTACACCTGTTACTGTGTATGTTACACCTGTTATCTGCTATGTTACACCTGTTACTGTGTATGTTACACCTGTTACTGTGTATGTTACACCTGTTATCTGCTATGTTA
>NW_014578810.1:0-1053 GCF_000485595.1 Priapulus caudatus
AAAAAAAAAGTAAAATTTATTTTTCGGGGGCTACTTTTTAAGCTCGCATGCATGAAAATAGCACTCTAAAATTTGGTTTGCATTGAACTCTATGCAAATTTCCGGGGGCTCTTTTTGGCATTTCCGGGGCTCTTTTTGGCATTTCGGGGGCTAAATCGCCCCAGGCCCCCGTGTATTTTTTTCACTGTTGTGGACAAAAACATTGTTGTTGTCAAGTAACAAATTAAGCGATCAAAACAGATTGTAATATTAGTTTTGTCATGTAAGATGAACAAATTACTATTTATAACACTATTACTATTAGTATTACTATTAGTATTACTATTATTAGTATTATTAATTTGTTACTTGACAACGCCAGCGGCAGTTAATGCAAGCGGGCTATAGTACTAGGCCCTACTACTACTACTAGTACTACTACTAGTACTAGGCTTACTAGAGCTAGACCATAGCTAGACTAAGTTGGTACCGCGCATCCCTTGAGTACCGCAGGTTGAGTGGTTCTATAGCCAAGCCGCAGCCGCAAGCCATTGTACGCGCGCTATAGTTACTAGAGTCTAGAGCTAGCTTACTTTACTAGCTACTTTACTAAGCTAGAGTTACTTAGTAATAGAGATTTCCTTAAGTGAACTGTACTTTAACTAACTATAATATAGTTAGGCTAATAAATAACCTACGAATCACTTCCACTTGCTTTAGAACAGAGACAAAGATAATCTAAACGTCTTTATGATAACTTTCTCGCTTCTTCCCATTGACACTACCGTGCTGTGAAACTCCACGACAGATGGCGCTCTCGCTCTCGCTCAATCCTTAGACTGGTACCTCTCGGCTTAGTTCTGGTTTACTCGATGGGAGTTCCAGCAAGTAACTAAGCCGAGAGGTGGGAGCGAGTACCAGTCTAGCTCAATCCTGAGTGCACGAAGTTTGGGGCACTGCAGTGACTGCAATGCAGTTTGCCGTGCTGTACGCGAATCAGGGGCGTAGCTACGGGGGGGGGGGCACGTGCTCCCCCACAAATTTTCTGTGCCCCCCCCCAGGTGCCCCCCCACT